>NC_140174.1:12081511-12169988 GCF_963971535.1 Notolepis coatsorum
TTGTTTTTTCAAACGGTATTACAGGAGCGTTTGAAGTGGAATGAATGACAGTAACATAGGAAGTTCACCTTAGTGGAACATTGATAGGAACAACTGGAGCGGTAAATGCAATATTATTAACAATAGAATAACAACAACAACAATATGGAAAAGGGGCTTAGTGATCGGGCCATTGGGGGGAGTAGGCCGAGAGCCTCTGCAGACATTTCCCAGATAGACTTTACCAGTGATAATGATCTGATCAATATGGACTTCTCTCATGTGACCAGTACGACAAAAGGACTGGCAATGTTGACTTTGGTTCCAATACAGGGGAGTGAACCAGTGACGACGGTGTTACTCCAACCAGAACCGATTCAAGCTGGAGTGTCCATTGCAGGCGACTGCAGTTTAACCAAGGTACAGAAAAAGAGACTGAGGAGGGCAGCGTTGTTACAGCGGTCCCGTGAAATCCACTCTGGCCGGATGGCTGGAACTGAGACCGACAGCAGGTATGGAATACACGAACAGCTTCTACAGCCCCCATGTCCAACCTGCCCTCAGCACCGAAGCCAAGATGAGAGGCGGGAAGAAACACATTCCATTCGGAGGACACAACGACTTTGTGGTCAAACCCAAACACCTGGTGATGGAGAACCCCTCCCCCATCAGGCCGTTCCAGTACGTGTGTGCTCCAGACAGCGAGCAGACCCTCCTCGCCCCGGCCCAGTTCCTGCTGGAGACCTTTCTGCAGAGCTGCTGCCACAGGCTGTTCCCCAAAGCCGTCCGGAACAGAACCAACCCTGTGCTGTCCATCGACAGCTACCTCAACATCGGCCCAGCCCTGTGATGGGAAGGCAAACCGCCGGTGCTGAGATGGGGGAAGAGGCAGCATCCTATAGACAACAGAGAGCGTTTGGGACAGCGTTCGAACAACACAAGGCAGTTCATCGAGATCTGATGAAGATACAGCTGGAGATTGGTCAAGCCGCACACGAGATTCAGAGATTGGGACGAGAACTGGCAAGAAAGGCTGCGCTACTAGAAGCGACAGCTGTTGAGATCATGCTTCAGGCGTCTGACCTAGGCCGCCGTGATCAAAGAGTGCCCTGTGCTCCGTTGCCCGGACAGGGAACTGGGCCGCGATACAAAGAGTGGCAACCACGACCAAAAGGAGACAGAGGCCGGAATCCGATTGGATTCCCGGTGCGGAAGGTGGTGTGTTGGACGTGTGGGGAGACTGGTCATATCTCACGGGGGTGTGCGAACAATGGCCCGGCTAGCTCAGTCGGAAGAGAATGAGACTGATTAGAATAAGGATAGAGATGAGGATACATAGATAAGGTTTGATTAGGTGTGCGAGTTACTAAAATGGTTTGGAAGACTAACCAGGGTAAGTTGGGGCTATAGAGGGATGACGTAACTGAATATTGCATGAGCTAATCAAACTAACAAAATTAATGGTTTTAGACAGGAACAATGGAACATTTAATGTTAGACAGAGTTGGAAACAAAGGACTATTTAATTTTGTTGCAGGGGTATTTATGCCTCTAGATGATAGTTAATTCTGTTGGATGAGTGTGTAGTATTTAGGCACTCACAATTTTTTTGTTTATTTACAATTTTCTTTGTTTTTGTTTGACTATATTTTTTAGGAACTGGCTGGCTGGGAGGGATCTCTCGCTGGTCAGGGATAGCAGGTGGTGGTGACACAGCGAGACTGGTAGGAAGTCTGATATAATGAGCTGGAAACTGAGAATGGACGGGAGCTGGTTCATGGTTTGTTTTCCGCTCATTAAGAGTCCAGATGTAGAATCTGGGGGGTTGTGTCACATGTTGGGTTATGTTAAGTGTTGGGGAAACATATTTCTCTGTCTATAGAAAGCTCTGTAGGTTTCTGGTCGCAAATTGGCCAGATAGTGTTCATGTAGGGTGCAGACATGTGAATTTGATGATTGACTTATGGGAGGCTCTGCACCGGCTTGTTGAAAGCTGGCGGAGTGTGTGTGATGAGTGTTTAAAGAGACTGTGGTTTGTTGACCATGCACATAGGTTCTGTTGGTGATTGGCCTCGTCTAGAGCTGGCTGTCCGGACCGAGGAGCTGTCGGGAAACAAGGTATTGATAGTGAAATAATGAATATTCCACTTTTAAGGGTGTGGATAGTTGTGTTGAGTTTGAGATATTTGATCTAGTAAAACAGTACAGCACAAATAAGAAATGAGACAAAGGTGATTTGATTGGATGCTAACGTAAGAAGCTGTAAAATACATAAATGCGGAACAGTAGAGAATGTATCTGCGAAAATAAATGTTTCCAATCTATTATGTGTTTTGTAAATAATAATAAGAAAACGGTCAAAAACGAGTTAAGAATAAGCTGGTAATGATCTGTCAACACACAGGACTGATTTGGTTGAACGCTCTCCCTCTAGTACGGATTGCTTGTCGTTCGTGCGAACTTCGCGGTCTGCGTTTGACACCGCACGAAATGATGCTAGGTCGCTGCATGGTAGTACCAGGTTTGCGCGCGACAGGCAAAGGTCCGAGTTTGGACATCCTGGACAACGACATGCGTGAGTACGTAAAATACATGTCAGAGATACACAAAGGTATTCTGGTTCATGTCTCCAGTAGACAGGAGCATGAAACCGGGGAGGAGGTGAATAGGCAGACTACACCTCAAATCATACCAGGCGACTACGTTTATGTCAAAGTATTTAGACGCAAGTGGTTTGGCGCAAGACGGGAAGGGCCATACAAAGTCGTTCGAGCCACCGAGAGGGCTTTACAAGTTGAAGGATCGCCTATGTGGTTTCACGTTACTCATTGTGTAAAAGCAACCAATACGGACCAAGAATGGGAACCTGAACCACAAGACCTTGACGGTAAAACCGGGGCGTCGCAACCGTTACACGAAGGCGAAGTGAAGGCGGCGCTAACCCCAAACGATGGGGAAGACCCGGATGATTATGGCGAGCCAGACCGAGGGGGCCACGATTGGCCACCAGTAGAAGATGAAGGTTTTTTACAGGAACCAGACAGAGGAGAGGATTATGAATTGGAACATAATAACTTCTCCTCTGTGGACATGGAGAAGGTACCAGAAGAGCCAGAGGAACCAGTGCTTAGCACAAGCCCGGAACAAGATACTCGACCACAACGAGTCATCAAGAAGCCTAAACGATATACATAGGCAAAGGAAGGGATAGTGTAACTGATAGGCCTTGGAGAGGGCGTGTACATATTAATTTTTGATTTTTGATTTTTCATTAGCTAAGCTCTCTCCTTTTTTAGAAATGTTTAGATAGTAAATGCAATGTAAGGTCTTTTCTTTCAGAGTGAATTGCACAAAACAGACACATTTGGATAAAAAAACACATAAAGTATAGTCTAAAACCTGGTAATTGGTACGATCATCTTTTTGTATAAAGGGACGGACCTAGACGGAAGTGAAATTGATATAACTGATAACATTGTATATAACCTGCAAAATGAGTGGAAATTGTTAAACGGTGTGCGTGAATAGAGAACTGTGTAAATAAAAGATGGGTCCATAGTCGGTCAGTGGGGGAGGGAGTAATGTGGGTGTTGAAAGCAAATGATACTAACAAATATGGAAAATGAGTCAGAAGGATTCTGGAAAGGTTTGGCTCTGAGGTAATTAGGTTAAACAGTAAGGTTAAGGTAATTGTAAACAGTTTGTTTGAGGAATTACTAACATGTATCTTGGGGATTATCAATCCCCAAACCGGGGAAACTGTAGTAGAATTCCAGCCAAACTGTGTTTATTGTACTATATACCATGAAGCACAGAATGGCGAAAACACAGAGGTAAAATACATACACTTTTCTTCCCCCGCTCCTAAAATACAAGAAACGAGACACACCTCTGAGTTAGTAATGCAGCTGCTGATTCAGGCTTCCTCTAATCTCTTTGGAGGGGGGTTGAAACAGGCAGACGCTTATTGAGTAAGAGATAGTGTCTCGTTTGATCCTTCCTGGGAAAGTCAATAACATGGGTGATTTTACAACCCAGGGCCCTAGGCCATCTGGTCCAACAAAGAAACTGCCATGGGAGATGCCAGTTTGTCTCTGCTGAAACAAAAGAGCAGTAAGATCAAAGAAAAGACCATTTGAAACCACATCGTGACGCAATTCGATGTAAAACGTCACGATAAGGAGTTAGCCAATGAGAGTTGAGAGTAAGTGTCCTCCAATAGGAACACTCGAGGAGAGGTTGGAAAACGCCCGCTTGCCGTAACATTAGAGGCGGAGCCTAAATTTGATATTAGCAAAAACTCCGTGCCAGGAGGATCACAACAACACACCCGAACAGAGACCCAGGAAGCAACAAAGAACACACACCCTTTTTCTCCACAACAGACTGAGGAAACCACGCAGCAGAGAGACGGCCGCAAAAACCTACCATCTGAAGAAGCCGAGACGAGACATGCCCATAGATATTGAATATTTAGCCTAAAGTCTGGTGAACCTCGGCATAGTGAGGTCTTCCATCAGGTTTTATTGCAATTGTTCTTTCAAATCTTTGATTTGTATTGATTGAAATCCTTTTTATTAAACACGGATTCTTCAAACTGCTCGGAACTCGATTTCTTCAACCGCCGCGCCGTGTTCTCTGAAGGTGTACGAGCAGAAAACCATCACATACATGGTTATCTGCATTTGTAGCTCAGTAGTACTTCAAAGAGCTTTTTAAGGTTTAAACACAACGCAGAGTACGAAGATTAAGCTAGGAAGTTACTACAAAGCCACACTAGCCAATAGAGAATTGTGGATGATAAGGGACTTACGACTTCCTGATTCTAATCAAGGAATCTATAAAAGAAGAAAGGGTCATTACGTCACTGTGTAGCGCGTGAACGCACATTGAGTTGAATGGGATCAGCCGTCTCCTCCATTTATTGAACAGGTTATTATCTCGGGTGTCAGAATTATCAGCAATTTGTTGTGTAGATAACTAGCTAACGTTTGATATATTGGTTGATGTATATTTCCTCAGATAGCTGGTATATTTTAACACAGGCTTCAATAGAACTGACACCAACGTCTGGCACCAAGCAGAGCATAGAACTGTGATATTCTGACGTGACGACCCTTCCTTAATTTTTTTGTGAATTATTTTTTTTTATAATTTTTTTGACATGACATAAAACTAGACATACAAGCATTAACAGTAAATATCCACAATAAATCACAGGATTATACATTCCAATATTTGAATCAATATAAATGTAGTTTACGAGATATATACATTATTATACAGAACTTGTAAGTCGCTTTGGATAAAAGCGTCAGCTAAATGACTAAATGTAAATGTAAATGTACTTGCAATACAATACATACATATGCTCTTACTCGCTCTTCTTTCCCCCCCCCCCCCCAGGACCCCCCTTGGATAATCCATCCATTATTTCGCTTCTAACCAAGGATTAGAATTATATGCTAACCTTTATTCTCTCCACCACTTCTAACCAGATTGCAATGCTGGCTTCATTGACACCTAAAATTCTTGCTGTAGATATCTCTAGATAAATCACATCGACCCTTCCTTCTTTTATAGTTTCCTTGATTCTAATGTAATGTGTTCCCACGAACAGAACAACACAGTGTCTCGTTATAGACGCGCTGTAGCTCAAATGAAGCGCTAGACTCAGCTCATGAAGAATACGTGCACGGCATTCACCTAGGATTTACACAGAAATAGTTTCCCCTCACGTTCAGATCTGTGTAGGGGGGAGATGAGGTTTGCTGGGTTAAGAAACCATTCAGAATCTATTCATCTGTTGTATGTTATGTTCGTATGTTTGTATGTTATACAGTCATTATAAACTAGACATCGCAACGGACTTGTTTGATCTGTAAAATGTAACATCCATTAACTTGTGGTAGACTTTGGATTTACTTTGTATTGTGCTTAAAATAAACTAGAGGTAACCCAATTACAGCTTCTCTACATCATGACTTCAACACTTTAAAGGGGACATATTGTGGAAAATGGGTTTTGCCTAGTCTATGTATGGATTTGTCTGAAAGGTTATTTAGGGTTAGTCTTTGGATGGATTTGTCTGAAAGGTTATTTATCAATCAATCAATCAAGTGTATTTGTATAGCACATTTAGACATGACACTTGTCAACAAAAGTGCTTCACTGTTACGATTAGGCATACTTAAATTTGGACAGAGAGGAACCCAGGCGCAGACCAGCAGAGGAGAGACAAAGACAACAGTTGAATCTTGAAAAAGTGAGCACGGCTCCTTTAACACTTTCAGTGCCCAGCAGGGGGCGCACATTTAGTGCTTGAATGCCCACCATCCACTTCAATGTTAGCATTAATATCGCCTAATCTATGTTTTAAATTATGGCTATGTGTCTAATCTGCCCGTCGCTTATCAATGACTCATTTCCAGTCAACATTGTCGAAGCGGATTGTTTTTTTATCGGTTCATTTCCGTTTTATAGCATTTTGAAAAGCCCTCGTTTTCAAGAAAAAATAAAAGATTCCATGATAATCGCCCTGTACTGTAATATTCTAGAACGTTGTAATTTTTCAGCCTATTTATGAATCGTTTTCAAATAAACGCTAGATTATCGATAGTATATGTGTACGTGTGCACGCTGGTGCCGCGAGCTGAACATCGATTCTCTCAGTTCCTGTTAGCTCTTACAGTCAAACAGCCATATCAACATATAGGGGAAAAGCTTATATCTCCGTGAAAACAGGTCTGATTATCCTAAAACTGGTAAAATAGATTCCTTACCTGAGATCAGATACAGATGGTATCCAAATAGATTATTCCAATTCCTGATCGCCATTCCAAATATCGATCCTTTTATTGATCCAACGTTGTAGGGGTTACAAAACCCTGACTGTATTAAAGATTGTGATAGATTAAACCACTACTAAATATTATTATTACTTGCCAGACAGTACAGTTAAATATGGCAGACACTCAATAGACGGCACGGTGACAAAGAGATAACGTTTACAGTATTTTATTAGCAATATCAAATATACAACTGAGAATTAGTACGTTGCTCTTTTATGGCGAATGATAGTAGAATGTCAGAGTATCAAAGTCAGTGGGAATGAATAATTCCTAGGTTAATAATACTAGACCGGAACGCTGCATGGAGTGAGATGGCGATATAGGGCAAACGAGGGTATAGCTGGAGACTGGTGATTTCCCCCACGGAGTGGTAAGCTCCAGAGGAATTGAAGAATAGGCGGATACTCCTGCTGGTCACTGAAGAAAGGGGGTCTCATACGGATCCAGTCCTTGTAATCCAAGTGCTCGATAGCAGGGTAATAGCTCTTAATCCAATGCCCGACGGCAGTGATGATAGCTAGCTAGCTTCGTCCTCGAAGCTAGCCCGATGCAGATCTTCAAGTGTAGTTAAATCCAAACGACAATGGTATTAACGATGCTCTTCTCCACGTTACTACGTTTACACAATTCACTATAATCCACCAACAATGGTTCTACAATATCAAGGTCGTATCTAAGGAGCTACTAGTTATCCGTAACGATACACCGCCGGTAGGTTCCACTGCTCACATGTCCAAACGTTCTGCTGTTAGGTTCACCTCGTGTTCTGATACTAATTACATTAAGTCCACACACACTTGCTAAGGTTCACACTAGTTACTGGGTTCACTTCGCACTTCACTTCACTTCACGAACTCTAAGGACAAACGAACTGCTGCACACTACATTAGGTTCACACTACTGCTGCTGCGCCTTCCACAATATATACTTAGAGTGATTTCTAGGGCGCAACCGAATCTCTTGTCCGGAATCAATGCGCTGGCCAAGGGCATGTCTCAACTTGTCCGGACTCGTCTTTGAACTTGTCTGGGGGGCGCGACTGTTGGCGCCGTCAATGCCAAGGGCGTTGTCCAATGAGGAAAGCGAATAATGCTATGATTCAAACGGAGGCTTAAAGGTATATAGCTTATATATATAAATAATATACAAGTTATATAAATAATAAAACGTATATTCTCAGTGTTAATCTGGCCCTTCACAACAGCCGCCTCCTAATTAGTCCACACCTAATTAGTAAATAAATGGGCACAGATTAATATTAATGTCCAGTCAACTTCTCCATACTGTGTTATGAGAAGTTGGCACAATCTACAAAGTCAGTGGGTCATGGTCGTCGTCAGGGGAGTCAGGGATCTCCGGCAGCTCTATCAACTTAGCTACAGGTCTGGTGTAAGTCCGCCCTTGGACGATGACTTCTGCCGCTCTGACCTTCCCATCGGAACCAGTAATCACTCTGCTCACACGGCCGGCCGGCCACGTAGCTCGGGGTAGTGACTGGTCTATTATCATTACGACTGTATCCACTTTCAAGTTGTCCCTGTCTTTTACCCACTTCTGACGGGCTGGAAGGGAGGGTAGGTAGCGTAGGAGGAAGCGGGCCCAAGACTGGTCGGCCAGTACTTGGCTGTGTCTCCACATCCCCCTGCCGTTCATCTCGTCTTGTCTGTACATCGCCTGAGGAAGGGCCGGGTCCGGCCGCCCCATCAAGAGGTAGTTTGGGGTGATGGGTTCGATGTCAGCTACGTCGCTTGGAGCGTAGCTGAGGGGCGTGGAGTTCAAAATCAGAACTCCCTCTTCTTGAGCCCTCAGGTTTGTCACTGTTCCGTACGCCACTTCTGAGGCGTCGCTGAAGACGTGCAAGTCTGTCTGACACTTCTCCAGTCGCACAGTAGGGGGGAAGTGACTCCGCGGGATGGCCACCTCGCGGAGTGAGATAATTTCACCCTCCCACTCTCTCCATGGGGTAGCTAGGTACTCGGGTATGGGGTCTTCCCAGCCCTGCTCCTTGGCCCACGGTTCTCTCACAGGCATCTTCGTCCGCTTCAAGAGTGGGGTTGCGTGTCTGAACACTCCGTCGACCTTGACTCTCGTAGTCTTCTGATCTAGTAGAGCGATGGCGTCCTTGTCCTCTTTGGGCCGAACCATCTTGCGTTCGGTCTTGAATGGCATCGCGTCTAGTGTACATAGCCTCTCAACGGGCTGTAAGAGAGTGTTGCCTGTGTCGCTCACCTTGGTGTAAAGGCAGCGTGTGGTCGTTGGTTGGCTGGCAACCCAGTCGGGTCTTAACCGCGGCTGGGCATCCTTTGGGTCCGATGTGGGCCACCTTGGTTGGGACAATGAGGTCCGCGTGGTCGGAGCCAATGAGTAGGGTCGGTGTAGCTCCGCTGATGAGCGGTATGGGCAGTAGGCGTAGGTGGTCGTACTTCTCCATCAGCTGTGGGATGGGGTAGTCGTAGCTTGACAGACCTATGTCGTAGCTCATGAGCGCCTTGTTGATGCTGTACCGCTTCTCAAGGTGGTCGATCGCTGCTATGGTGAACGAGACGTTTTCACCTTTTATTGTCTTTAAGTCTCGACTAATGGTACGGAGGGTCATCGTCTCCTCTGGGCCCCGCAGGTCCAACTGGGTCGCGGCGGAGGCGAGGAGGAGTGTCTTCTCCGACCCGTCGTCGAGGATGGCGTAGGTGTCGAGTACCTTGTCTCCGTGGCTGAGGAGTACTCGTACTACCTTGATGAGCACTCTGGGGCTCCCACTATACGCGGGGTCGATGTGGAGCACTTCTGTTGGTGAGTTGCCTTGTAGAGCTAATCTTCGCTTGGGGGCCTCGCACAGTCATTCGCGGTAAGTGGCGTCTGGGGGGTCAGCCTCAATCCACTGATCCATTTCGGCGATGGTCAGTCTCTTAAATGCGTCGCACTGTGCCAGCCAGTGTCCTCTGTTGCAGTAATAACATGCGATCTTCCATTCCTCTTTGGCGGGGGGGTTGTGACTCTTCTGTGTTAGATAAATATTCCATTCCTCTGTGGCGGGGGAGTTGTGACTCGTCTGTGGTGACACCGACTCGGCCTGGTACGCGTAGCACCGTGACTCCCAGTGTCCGCTGCGGCAGTCAGTACACCAGGGGGGGGGTCAAGACTGGTCTGTGGTGACACCAACTCAGCCTGGTACATCACTGTGATGGGCCTACTTTGGTCTCCTGGTGGGCGTTTATTGCTCTCGTGCAGTACTTCGAGGTGGGCGCCGTCACACTTGCCACACCGCTTCTTAAGGCGGCATTCTGCTGCCATGTGGCCGCGCGCGCAGCGGCGGTTATCTTTAAGCCACTGACTTATTTCGGCTGTAGTCAGTCCTTTGAAGGCGTCGCACTGTGACAGCCAGTGTTCATTGTCGCAGTATTGACAGGCAGCCTTCCATTTCTCCTTGGCGTGGGGGTTGTGACTCGTCTGCCGTGACACCACCTCGGCCTGGTGCATCACGGTGGTGGGCCTGCTTTGGTCTTTAAACCTTCTCGGTCCCTCTTTAGTGTTAAAGCCGCCCCACGCGAAGGTGTCGATCCGTAGGCTGCTGACTTCTCTGGCTAGGAAGTCAGCAAGGTCTAGGAGTAATTGTTCGGGGCCGTTGGGGTCACGGTGATCTCTTTGCCGCCGAAAACGTTCTTGGCGGGATGGGGGGAGCTTCTCTAATATCCGCTCCACGTGGGAGTTGGCGTACAACTCGTACATCCCCTTCTCTTTTTGTGACCCGAGCATCCCTACCAGGGATTGTACTTTAATGGATAGGTCATCCAGGGCTCGATTGTCTTTAGCTGGGGGGAAACGTTCAATCTCCCGTATCTCCTGAATGACATAGTCCCATGTACGTCCGTAACGCGCGTCGAGGGCCACCAGGGCATCAGAGTAGGGAGTCTGTGAGTTAGAGTATGCCAGCGCTATGTTGTGCGCTCTGGTTACTTTGAGGTGCTTGAGGAGGATGGCATATTTGTAGGACTCGTCCTGTACTCCGGACATAATGGTCTCTAAACACATGCGCAGTTCGGTATACTGCGCTCTGTCTTCTCGCGTAAAGTCTGGGAATGTGGGTGTCCCAATGTAAGATGCCATGGATGGCTGTGACACTGATGCGCGTAGGGGGAGAGGCTTCCTTGGCGAGTCTCCCCGTACGTGGGGTCGTGGGTTCGTGCTGGGTGGGAACCAGAGGCCGGGCCCCCAGGTACTGCTCCTCGGTGCTGTCTGTTGCTTAAACTCACCCCTTGGACGGGTTGGGGGTTCGTAACGCAGCGTGTCGGGGCTGAGATCGGGGCTGTACTGTTCCTCCTGGTCTGAGATGGGTTCGTGCGTGTGGGCTTTATGTCCTCCCTCGTTCTCCGCTAGGCTTTGTAGTCGCTTGGTTAGTTTCTCGGCGACATAAGCAGGTTCTTCCCGTTGGCTGGGTCCCGTGTAGATTGGTCGGGGAGGGGAAGGTGCCCTCGACCCTTGTCGTGATGATCTCCGGGAGCTCCGGGTGGAGGAGTGGGGAGTCACCCTCTGGAGCGTTTGCTCCATCATTTGCGCCTGCAGACGGTCTCGTTCCGCCTCGCGCTGGGCATTGGCGCGGTCTCGCTCCACCTCGCGCTGTGCATTGGCGGCGTCGCGCTGTGCATTGGCGCGGTCTCGCTCCATGGTTTCTTCAGCCTGGAGGCGCCTCTCTTCTAGTCTGATGGTCATCGCGGCGTCAGCCTGGAGGCGACTCTCTTCCAGTCTGAGGTGTTCGCGCTCGCTCTGGAGGCGGTTACGCTCACTCTCTTGTTGCGCCCTTTAGGCGGTCACGCTCACCCTGGAGGCGGTCTCTTTCGGTTGAAGCTGTCAGCGTGGCGATCAGGACTTGCGCTAGCCTCTGGTCGGCCTCGCTTGGGGATGACGCTGATGATGGTGATCTGGAGTTGACAGGGCTTGGCGTTGACCTGTTCTCTTTACGCGCTCCGAGGTCCATCTCGGGGGCGCTGTATCTTATCTTCTCCCGCGCTCCGAGGTCCATCTCGGAGGCGCGGTACTCTTTTCTCTGGTGCGCTCTGAGGTCCATCTCGGGGGCGCGTTCTTTATCCTCTTGCGCTCCGAGGTCCATCTCGGGGGCGTGTTCTGTACCTTCTTGCGCTCCGAGGTCCATCTCAGAGGCGCGGTCTTTATCTTCTGGCGCTCCGAGGTCCATCTCGGGGGCGCGGTGGTCTATGGGCATAGTCAAGTCATGTCCCGCTTGTCCCCCCCCCGTGAGCTAAGTCAGTTTAGCTTAAACCAGCTTGGGTCTCTACCAGTGGGGCTGACAGGTCGATAAGGTTGGGCATACTTAAGCTACTAATTTTATCCGTGCTTAACGTCCTTTTAGATAAGCTAGGAGGTAGATCTACAGCGTACAGGAGGGGGCTGACGCGGGCGCCTAGGGCGCTCTAGTTTGGGAGAGCCGTTTGGAGAGTGTCCGCCGCTGGCCATATTATTATTAATATGATTATTATTACTGATACCCTCCGGCTCGAAGGACCAATTGTAACTGAGGGGTTACAAAACCCTGACTGTATTAAAGATTGTGATAGATTAAACCACTACTAAATATTATTATTACTTGCCAGACAGTACAGTTAAATATGGCAGACACTCAATAGACGGCACGGTGACAAAGAGATAACGTTTACAGTATTTTATTAGCAATATCAAATATACAACTGATAATTAGTACGTTGCTCTTTTATGGCGAATGATAGTAGAATGTCAGAGTATCAAAGTCAGTGGGAATGAATAATTCCTAGGTTAATAATACTAGACCGGAACGCTGCATGGAGTGAGATGGCGATATAGGGCAAACGAGGGTATAGCTGGAGACTGGTGATTTCCCCCACGGAGTGGTAAGCTCCAGAGGAATTGAAGAATAGGCGGATACTCCTGCTGGTCACTGAAGAAAGGGGGTCTTATACGGATCCAGTCCTTGTAATCCAAGTGCTCGATAGCAGGGTAATAGCTCTTAATCCAATGCCCGACGGCAGTGATGATAGCTAGCTAGCTTCGTCCTCGAAGCTAGCCCAATGCAGATCTTCAAGTGTAGTTAAATCCAAACGACAATGGTATTAACGATGCTCTTCTCCACGTTACTACGTTTACACAATTCACTATAATCCACCAACAATGGTTCTACAATATCAAGGTCATATCTAAGGAGCTACTAGTTATCCGTAACAATACACCGCCGGTAGGTTCCACTGCTCACATGTCCAAACGTTCTGCTGTTAGGTTCACCTCGTGTTCTGATACTAATTACTGGGTTCACTTCGCACTTCACTTCACTTCACGAACTCTAAGGACGAACGAACTGCTGCACACTACATTAGGTTCACACTACTGCTGCTGCGCCTTCCACAATATATACTTAGAGTGATTTCTAGGGCGCAACCGAATCTCTTGTCCGGAATCAATGCGCTGGCCAAGGGCATGTCTCAACTTGTCCGGACTCGTCTTTGAACTTGTCTGGGGGGCGCGACTGTTGGCGCCGTCAATGCCAAGGGCGTTGTCCAATGAGGAAAGCGAATAATGCTATGATTCAAACGGAGGCTTAAAGGTATATAGCTTATATATATAAATAATATACAAGTTATATAAATAATAAAACGTATATTCTCAGTGTTAATCTGGCCCTTCACAACAAACGTGTATACTGTAAAACACATTACACGCTGTGCTGAGGGTCCAGAATGAATCTGATCGGCTCCGCTTACATGCGTGAGAAGTAAAATGTGGATTCCGGAGTTTTTTTTTCTCATCCATTTTCATTGAATCCAATCCAAAAGGGTGCATTACCATCTGGGAGACATAGGGGGCGCTTTTTTCACATCTGAGCGCCTGGCGGGGCAGGGTTACCAACGGTAGACTCGGTTGATGAAATATGAATTCAGATCGCTAATAAAAAAAATTAAACGAGAATTCTCGTGATGGGCATTCAACCCGCGGGCTGATAACCCAAGATATCTCATGATGGGCATTCAAAGTGTTAATGTTGTTCAGAGTGGCTCAACAAACAAAGAGAAGGGGCAAGACTAAAAACAAACTAATTGCCCTGCAAAACAAAAACACTATAAAAGTAAACTATCCTCCAACAACATGAGCGATAGAAACTCCAACAAGACAGTGTGCTACTTACAACAGTGTTCACTGAATGGCTAACAACAATGACACAGAACATTACAAGGTTGAAATATATATACACACAAAATAACAACACTAACCAGAACACCAACACAGATAGGAGAAACATTAGACCAGGGAGTGTAA
The DNA here is from genome assembly GCF_963971535.1 of Notolepis coatsorum. Taxonomy (NCBI): domain Eukaryota; kingdom Metazoa; phylum Chordata; class Actinopteri; order Aulopiformes; family Paralepididae; genus Notolepis; species Notolepis coatsorum. The sequence goes on from NC_140174.1 coordinate 12,095,632, forward strand.
CACAGACAAGACAGACATCAAATGAACAGAACACACATTGATAATCAGGGAACAAAGCTGCACCACCTGAAATAGTCCACAGGATGGCGCAGCAACCTGGGGAGTGTTACAGTACCCCCCCCCCTCAATGGACGACTACTAGGCGGCCAACCAGGCCACCCGGGAGCGGGCATGGTGGGAGGGTGGGATGCGGCACCGGCAAAGAGGGGCTGGGGGAAGGGGGGTTGAGAGAAAAAAACAGTGGGAATTGGGCCGGGGAAAGGGGGACGACGAAAGGAGCGAGGAGGATTGGAGCAGGGGTGGGGGGGTGGAGAAGATGGCCCAGGGGTAGGACCTGGGACAGGAATCCCCTCAGCAGCAGGACCCCGAACAGGAGGCTCCATGGCGGCAGGACCTGGCGTAGGACCGCGGTCCGGAGGCTCCTTGGTGGCGAGACCCGTCGTAGAGCCTGGTGTAGGACCCCCGACTGGGGTCCTTCCGGCAGTGCGATCCGGCGTCGCTCTCCGGGCCGACGACACCCCGGTGACGTGGGACCGAAAGTAGTCCCAGAGCAAGGGATCACATAGCTAAAAACAAAGGAAAGTGCTAAAGTATAGAATAAACAGAAAATATAAACAACGAATGGACAGACAAAGAAACAAAACAACACGTCAACAAGCAAGGCAAGAGTCAGAGTGAGTCAGGGAAGGCCAGGGAGTATAGATGGGTTTTAGAGTTACTCTTTGTATGGATTTGTCTGAAAGGTTATTTAGGGTTAGGGTTAGTCTTTGTATGGATAAAAAAAAATATCTCAAATCTAACCCTAACTAACCTTACTGTCATGCACTTGTCCTATTAAACGAACCTACACTGTAGCACTCAAGACTTTGATGAACATTGTTACTCAGCTGATAGAGTTGTGCCCTTCCTGATGACTTGTCGTACAGAAATTGTAAGTCACTTTGGATAAAAGCGTCAGCTAAATTACTAAATGTAAATGTAATGTATGGATTTGTCTGAAAGGTTATTTAGGGTTAAACTTAGGGTGAGTCTTTGTACGGATTTGTCTGAAAGGTTATTTAGGGTTAAACTTAGGGTGAGTCTTTGTATGGATTTGTCTGAAAGGTTATTTAGGGTTAAACTTAGGGTTAGTCTTTGTATGGATTTGTCCGAAAGGTTAGAAAGTTACATTGGTATTTCTTCCGGTTTGGCCAGGCTTTTAAGTTTTCAGATTAACAAACTGATGACACAAGCTATAAATTAGCTTTAATTAATCAATTGGCTGTGCTTTTTGAAGCCAGAAACACTGCCTACCTAATGTACTGTCCAGTTTGTAAAATCTTTTTACTCTTAGGTGTGGGGTAGCCATGCAGACTGTAAACATACATGTCCTTGACTTAAAGACAGTAAACATACATGTCCTTCACTTAAAGACTAAACATACATGTCCTTCACTTAAAGACTGTAAACATACATATCCTTCACTTAAAGACTAAACATACATGTCCTTCACTTAAAGACTGTAATCATACATGTCCCTGCAAACATACATGGCCTTCACTTAAAGACAGTAAACATACATGGATTACATACTAGGAAAATGTCCAAACCATCAGAGGCCCAGAGGTCTCTAGCTCCCCAGGCTCACATGGAGATTAATAGCATCATCTAACCAATTGGAATATGTGCCCCTGTAAGCATGATTCTTAATGAAATGGGGTCCGCCACGCTGTTTTAAAGTATAGAGAGACTGCATCCACAAGTTAAATGGCAAATGGTGCATTTATATAGCGATTTTATCCTATTTTTGTTCCTCACATTCACCCATTCACTCACACATTCACACACCAATGGCAGTGGCAACCATGCAAGGTGCCAACCTGCACATCGGGAGCAATTAGGGGTTAAGTGTCTTGCTCAAGGACACATCGACACGCTGCCCGGGAGAAGTGGGAATCGAACCGGGAACCTTCTGACTACCAGATGACTGCTCTACCTCCTGAGCCACTGTCGCCCCACAAGTTCTACACCAAGCCGCAGATACCTACCATGGTAGTGTTAGCAGATGTAATGTTAGCAGATGTAATGTTAGCAGATGTAATGTTAGCAGATGTAATGTTAGTAGATGTAATGTTAGCAGATGTAATGTTAGCAGATGTAATGTTACTGTAATGTTAGCAGATGTAATGTTAGCAGATGTAATGTTTGCAGATGTAATGTTAGCAGATGTAATGTTAGCAGATGTAATGTTAGCAGATGTAATGTTACTGTAATGTTACTGTAATGTTAGCAGATGTAATGTTAGCAGATGTAATGTTACTGTAATGTTAGCAGATGCAATGTTAGCAGATGTAATGTTACTGTAATGTTAGCAGATGTAATGTTACTGTAATGTTAGCAGATGTAATGTTACTGTAATGTTAGCAGATGTAATGTTACTGTAATGTTAGCAGATGTAATGTTAGCAGATGTAATGTTAGCAGATGTAATGTTACCAGATGTAATGTTAGCAGATGTAATGTTAGCAGATGTAATGTTACCAGATGTAATGTTAGCAGATGTAATGTTAGCAGATGTAATGTTAGCAGATGTATTGCGCATCAGTTGTATTTGAACAGCAACACTGCTACAGTACATGTTTTGGAAGTGAAATTACATCACATTGTGAAATTACACATTGAGGTTAAAATGCAGACGATGTCCTTTAACCCTTTCACTACCACATTACAAAGGGTTACCGCTTTCACTACCACACTACAGAAGGATAACTCTTTCACTACCACACTACAGAAGGATAACTCTTTCACTACCACACTACAGAAGGTTAACCCTTTCACTACCACACTACAGAAGTTTAACCCTTTCACTACCACACTACAGAAGGATAACCCTTTCACTACCACACTACAGAAGGATAACCCTTTCACTACCACACTACAGAAGGATAACCCTTTCACTACCACACTACAGAAGGATAACCCTTTCACTACCACACTACAGAAGGATACCCCTTTCACTACCACACTACAGAAGTTTAACCCTTTCACTACCACACTACAGAAGGATAACCCTTTCACTACCACACTACAGAAGTTTAACCCTTTCACTACCCACACTACAGAAGTTTAACCCTTTCACTACCCACACTACAGAAGTTTAACCCTTTCACTATCACACTACAGAAGGTTAACCCTTTCACCACCACACTACAGAAGTGTAACCTTTTCACTACCACACTACAGAAGGGTAACCCTTTCACTACCACACTACAGAAGGTTAACCCTTTCACTACCACAGTACAGACGGTTAACCTTTCACTACCACACTACAGAAGGTTAACCTTTCACTACCACACTACAGAAGGATAACCCTTTCACTACCACACTACAGAAGGTTAACCCTTTCACTACCACACTATAGAAGGTTAACCCTTTCACTACCACACTACAGAAGGATAACCCTTTCACTACCACACTACAGGAGGTTAACCCTTTCACTACCACACTACAGAAGGATAACCCTTTCACTACCACACTACAGAAGGATAACTCTTTCACTACCACACTACAGAAGGTTAACCCTTTCACTACCACACTACAGAAGGATAACTCTTTCACTACCACACTACAGAAGGTTAACCCTTTCACTACCACACTACAGAAGGATAACCCTTTCACTACCACACTACAGGAGGATAACCCTTTCACTACCACACTACAGAAGGATAACCCTTTCACTACCCACACTACAGAAGTTTAACCCTTTCACTACCACACTACAGAAGTTTAACCCTTTCACGATCACACTACAGAAGTTTAACCCTTTCACTACCCACATTACAGAAGTTTAACCCTTTCACTACCCACACTACAGAAGTTTAACCCTTTCACTACCACACTACAGAAGGTTAACCCTTTCACTACCACACTACAGAAGTTTAACCCTTTCACTACTACACTACAGAAGGTTAACCCTTTCACTACCACACTACAGAAGGTTAACCCTTTCACTACCACAGTACAGACGGTTAACCTTTCACTACCACACTACAGAAGGTTCTGTATCGTTAGTGGCTTAGCTTGGCATCGCTACTGCACTATCTCGCGTACGTGCACGCGTACTGAATAAACCACAAATGTACCTCTAATACCAGTATTAGTCTGACCACACCCCTCATCAGCTTACCTTCATAAGCAGGTGTGTGGTCACCTGCTCTCCTCCTTCTCGCTTTCACCACAAGGAAGAGGTGCCTCGGTAGATCCCCACACTTGACACCATGATGGAAGAAATTGGATTAGGAACAGCTTGGGAAACAAGGATACGTTGACATCATATCTTTATTTTCTCTCTCACTATTTTCGAGAAAATACGGCGATATTGTCTTCGTACTGGAGTGTCTAGAAGATGATGATCATTCTACAAACCCTCCACCGGTTTTCGTATTGGGAGCACGCCGCTGCATGCTTCTCAACTGCAGTTCCTTGCTGTGTTTGTTGGGGTGAAACCTGTCAGGCCACAGCTGAACTGTCGGACATGCCGCTGTTGTGAGGAGCGGTGCGTTCCAGGTTGGGTGAGTAGTGTTTGCTGGCGGGCTCCACTTGTCTGTTAGTGCTATGGGGGCTACTTGACAAAGTTTATGGAAACCGGCCCCAGGCTAGGGTCCTTTGTTTAGCCGTCTAGGCGACAGAAGGCCTTGGTCTGGCGACCATTATAGTTTTAACTAGTGGGCCGCGACCATTGACACTGGTGATCCCTGTGTGTTCTGGACGAGTGGATTCTCTCTGTCACCGTGTTAAGACCCCATCTTTCATATCCAAATGAGAGTATTCCTTCACGAGGGGATATGTGCATGTAATGTGCGATAGCGGCAGATTCATGTTCAAAGTCAGCTATACAGGCCAGTTGGTACTGTGCTGATTCCGCCGGACGTGTTAATGTCACCGTTGTGAAGCGGTGTTGACGTCTTGTTTTCTCTTTTCTCTTAAAAAGTGAGGAGGGTTCAGAACGGCGGCCTGTCTGGGTGAGTGTTATGTCATTGTTTACATGTTCATAGCTTACGGTTAGCCGGTCGGTGGCCTGGCGCGGGGTAGCTTGGCTTCTCGCGCGCCGCCGGGAGCTCGCTCCTGATCGCGTGCGTCGTAGATCGGCGTCTCGCGAGCGGAAGCAATAGCACCCGAACGGTTGGAGCAGCCGTTAGCTTGATGCTATTCTGTTGAACGTGCTTTGATTTTTAACATGTTTTACACTCTTGACCACGACGTCATCCTTGACAGGGGATGTTCGTCGACCCTGCCTGAGCCTAGACGGGGATTGCGTCAACAAAGAGGACTGTAGCGACTGGTGGAGCGGCGACGCTGCCCGGATCGAACAACACGGGACGGCTGTGTTCTACGGTGGCTTGTGACTGCACTTCGCTGATCTGCGTTCCGGGCAGGTACGGGGTTGGCCAGACCTCATAACACGTCTTCTGGTTTTACCTTGCTAAATGTATTGTGAATAACGGTGTTTTTTCCCAAAACGTGTGTTGTTGCAATGCATTTGAGATACGTTGCGGGTTGTGTGTGAGCTGTTTTTGTCACTGGCAGTTAGCTTCTCCGTGCAGGTCGTGATGTATTGATCTGGTTGTTGTGTGAGAAACATCATGGTGTTTATGTGTACCGTGTACTCACTACTAAGGCAACTAACCTATGAAGCTATGCTTGGTGACGAGTGAGTAAAAGAATGTTCTTTCTCAGACTGTAATGACAATGAACAGTGAGTTCACACATTAACAGGTTTTCCTGTTTTAACTGGCCGTATTGAGGGTAAAATAGGAGGATTGTGTTTCCCCCCCCGGTTCCCTGGGGACTTTATCACCTCCTATCAGACATGTTGTGCATTAATTGTGTCTTTTGTGTGGTAGGGATACGATGTAACTCTCAGCTTGATTGCTGAGGTTGTGCTAAATCTGCTGGAGAAACTTATTTCCTAAAGGGAAATTGGTTTGGTTGCTGTCATGTGTGCTTAGCAAGGCCTGTGGTCGATACTAATCAAGAATGATGTATTCTCTCATTGTGAGAAAAACGGCGTTCCTCTGTTGAGTGTTTTTGCCATTTTTTGTAGGTGATGATGGGTTGTGTGTGTCATGTGACCTACAACTGGGTTGTACTGGCCACAGAAGCACATGTGTATGTTGGACCGGGGTTCTTAGAGCCCTCTCTATTCTGTGTTTTTCCTTAGTAAAAATCAGATAGCAGGTTAGCTCGTGCGCTGTGTGGAGCTGTGAAACGCTTCATAGAGCTGACTATGACTGTGTCATATTCTCTTTTTGTCGTTACGTCGTATCATGGGTGTGGGGTCGTAAAGGGGTGAACTGGTAACCTTTCCTCTCCCCATTGTTCTGTCGGTCAGGGGTACACCCCCTGTCCTTCAAGGTTCCCGTCACGTGGCGGTTCGGCACGTTACGGGGGGGGGGGGGGGGGGGGGGGGGGAGGGAGTTCCTGGTCCCACGGCCTGGTATATTGGGCGTGTGCACCGCAGGAATTCCCCCGCCATAGAGTACGTCACCGTGCGCGTCTCTGTTGGTAGGACTTCCGTGTGCTGTTCAGGTCCATGTGATGGATCTGTTTTCAGGGGGGGTGGTCAGGGCTCCTCCTCACCAAGCGCCTACTCAGGCCTTCTGTGAGTTCGGACTCCTTCTTCCATGTGAGGAAGCCTCCATCAGAGTACAGAGCCTTCCTCCTCAGATTGTCAAAGTGAGTGGACCCTCTAGAAGGGTCCTTTTCTATTGTATGTATATTCGATTCAATTCGTTTATTGAGTGTGTATGGGTTCGGTGCCTCTTCCCCGGAGGCCCTAAAACCAGTTTTTTACATGGCTCAAGGTGCAATATATTCTTTTCAATCTGTACAGCTCGCGTGGGAAGTCTCTCTGGGGATCCCCGTCTCTTTCCTATGGGAGGGTGGTGGGATGTAAAAATGTGAACATTTTTTACCCCGGCTGTGTAGACTGGGATACATACTGTTGATGCTTCCTTCTTTCTATTCCAGAAGTGTTGGAGTTAGGGAGTGTCACACCCCTCTTGTCGTTCCCCTGGGCGCCTTGGGGATTCAATGACAGGTCTAAATAGCCTGTTCATTGATGGGGGTGTGTCCCGACGCACGTATAGTGCTAGCTCGCTGTAAACAGGCGATTGACTGGCACGCCTTAGTTGCTTGTGGTTGAAACAGCGTTTTTATAAAGCAACTGAGATGGGGGTTTTTCCTCTTCCGGCGACCACATCCCATGACCTGGGTGGGTTGTCGACGGATTCTCGTTCATGTCTGGGGGATGATGACGGGATGGATCTGAACATATGTAGTGGGGTCTCACGCCCTTGGGGTGGGCCACCAGGCGCGGTTCGTCCCGACGTCTGGGTGGCGCCTTCTTTTCATGTTAAGATCAACACGCATATCTGCCCTTCTCCTGGAGTAGGCATGTCGGCGTGGTTAGGGCACGGGACTGGTTCTGGTCACGCTGGTCCAGATCAGTTGAACCCGTTGTCCGCCGGGGATGCAGATCTGCTGTTCTGGTACCCTGAGGGACTTGGGCTTTTTTCAGGGGGAAAAATGCCAGGTCGGTCTGGGTGTCACAGGGTTAAGCGCTATGGAGACCCTGGTTGGGTATGTTTTTACTCAGCACTGTCGTCATGGCTTACAGCCATGCCATTCTGTACGCGCTCGATCTCGTCGGATCTCGGCCGCTACACAGGTTGGTCCTGGTTAGTACTTGGTTGGGAGACCGCCGGGGAATACCAGGTACGGTGTGCTTAGGGGCTGGTTCTCCATTATTTTTTGCTCCTCTCTCACGCATGGCGAAGAGGGGCCTGTGGGGGTGGTTTTTTGACCTCCTCTGGTGACCCTGTGCTTCCCGTACCGCCAGGCCCGGTCCGAAGTGATGTTTGCGACCCGTAGGCCTGGGTTAACCCTTTTTGGAAACTGAAACACTTGTACTGCGGTATAGCCGGTGTATACCCGCAGGTGTGTTTTGGAGTTTTTTCTTGAGGGGTTATAGGAACAACCACCGCATTGGGTAACACCGAGGTGGTTGATTCCCTGGTGTGTTGGAGCAGTGTCAACTCCCGGGTTCACCGTTTGAGGGTGCCCCTGCACGTTCATGACGTCTGCCAATCGTGTCAGCCTTCTCTGCCTCGACCCCTCTGGGTGGGGGTTGTTAAATGGAGGCTTGGTCATGCAACACCGCCAGCTTACGCTCCTTCCGCCGGGGCGGCTGTGTTCAGCTGTCCCCTCTGGCGCCTGTCTCGTCCGCAGTCTCCAGGCTAGGGTTAACAGCCTGTTGCTTGGTTTTTCCCCGGTGCGCTGCCTGCTTCCGTTGGTTAACCTTTTTTGTGTGCTTACGGCCATGCTGACTGCCTATTCTGCAGGGTCAGTGTGCCAGGCGGTGTACTATTGGGGGGACGGGGCCCGCTCGGCTTACGGCCATACCGACCTGAACACGCCCGGTCTCGTCCGATCTCGGAAGCTGGGCAGGTTCTGGCCTGGTTGGTTCCGCCTGGGAATACCAGGTGCAGTAACTGAGGGGCCTTTGTCCGAATACGCTGGCGATGTGGGGGGCGGGGCACTACGTGCCCACCTGGTGGGGTCTTGATGCTGGCATCATGGACTTCTCCGGGCCCCCATTCCAGGGAGTCCAGTCCTTTTGGTGGGTCTGGGTCTTCCTTCGTGCTCCGCTGCTACGGCCTTGCCACGGGGTTGGGTTTGCCCTTGACCCCGTGATTCTGGGGGCAGTAACGAGGTTGTTCCTCCGTTCGTTCCCGGGTGGCATGCGGGTTGTGCGTGTGTGTAGTCGTGGGGTCAAGCCACGGTCTGCTCACCCTGTGCGTTGAGTTGCTTGAGTGCCTCTTCGCACGGTCGGGTCCGTCGCCCTCCCGTGACGTCCCTAATAGGGGGGCTACCCTCCATTAGGGGGGGTCGGGGGGGCTCGGCCCTCCCTGTTCTGATGGTTTTGGGGGGCTGTCAGCGGGGTGTATTTGTCAGCCAAGTGGCTCCGCTTGGCCTCCCTTGTGCAGTAGCGATGCCAAGCTAAGCCACTAACGATACAGAACGTTAGGTTATGACTATAACCAAGTTCTGTTAGTTAGGGGCGATGCTTGGCATCGGACGCCGCTGCAGCCCTTGTCCTCACCTTGTGGTGAAAGCTTGGGAAGGAGGAGAGCAGGTGACCACACACCTGCTTATGAAGGTAAGCTGATGAGGGGTGTGGTCAGACTAATACTGGTATTAGAGGTACATTTGTGGTTTATTCAGTACGCGTGCACGTACGCGAGATAGTGCAGTAGCGATGCCAAGCATCGCCCCTAACTAACAGAACTTGGTTATAGTCATAACCTAACGTTAACCTTTCACTACCACACTACAGAAGGATAACCCTTTCACTACCACACTACAGGAGGTTAACCCTTTCACTACCACACTACAGAAGGATAACCCTTTCACTACCACACTACAGAAGGATAACTCTTTCACTACCACACTACAGAAGGTTAACCCTTTCACTACCACACTACAGAAGGATAACCCTTTCACTACCACACTACAGAAGGATAACCCTTTCACTACCACATTACAAAGGGTTAACCCTTTCACTACCACACTACAGAAGGATAACTCTTTCACTACCACACTACAGAAGGTTAACCCTTTCACTACCACACTACAGAAGGATAACCCTTTCACTACCACACTGCAGGAGGATAACCCTTTCACTACCACACTACAGAAGGATAACCGTTTCACTACCCACACTACAGAAGTTTAACCCTTTCACTACCACACTACGGAAGTTTAACCCTTTCACGATCACACTACAGAAGTTTAACCCTTTCACTACCCACATTACAGAAGTTTAACCCTTTCACTACCCACACTACAGAAGTTTAACCCTTTCACTACCACACTACAGAAGGTTAACCCTTTCACTACCACACTACAGAAGTTTAACCCTTTCACTACTACACTACAGAAGGTTAACCCTTTCACTACCACACTACAGAAGGTTAACCCTTTCACTACCACAGTACAGACGGTTAACCTTTCACTACCACACTACAGAAGGTTAACCTTTCACTACCACACTACAGAAGGATAACCCTTTCACTACCACACTACAGAAGGTTAACCCTTTCACTACCACACTACAGAAGGTTAACCCTTTCACTACCACACTACAGAAGGTTAACCTTTCACTACCACACTACAGACGGTTGACCTTTCACTACCACACTACAGAAGGTTAACCTTTCACTACCACACTACAGAAGGTTAACCTTTCACTACCACACTACAGAAGGTTAACCCTTTCACTACCACAGTACAGACGGCTAACCTTTCACTACCACACTACAGAAGGTTGACCTTTCACTACCACACTACAAAGGGTTAACCCTTTCACTACTACACTACTGAAGGTTAACCTTTCACTACCACACTACAGACGGTTGACCTTTCACTACCACACTACAGAAGGTTAACCCTTTCACTACCACCCTACATAAGGTTAACCCTTTCACTACCACACTACAGACGGTTGACCTTTCACTACCACACTACAGAAGGTTAACCTTTCACTACCACACTACAGACAGATTAACCATCTGTGTGGTAGTGAAAGGTTAACGTTCTATAGTGTGGTAGGGACAGGGTTAATTCCAGGGTGTTTTCAGCCTCAGATGAACAGTGATGGAAGACATAGCTACTGAAACACTTTACTTTAGTGGAACTAGAAACATCCTGAGGTAATAGCACTCTCTGTAAAAGTGCTCCATTAACAATTACTCAAGTAAAATATAAACTACTGTACATGGCGTTAATATACTCAAGTATCAGTTTGTCACTAAGCATCTCAAAGTAAAAAAAGTGTATGCTTTGTTTCAACTGATAGAATGATGTGTGTGTAAAACCTTTTCATTTAACCCTTTCACTGCCGCACCACCAAACGGTTAACCCTTTCACTGCGACAATACACAGAGGGTTAACCCTTTCACTGCCACAACAGCCGGTTAACCCTTTCACTGCCACACGACCGTCGGTTGTGTGATAGTAAAGGGTTAACCTTCTGTCGTGTGGCAGTGAAAGGGTTAAAGTAATAGCACATGCAGGTATTATTATGTAGTGGAGTGAACGGTATAATATAGAGGTAGTCCATAAAGTAATGCAAGAATGAATGAATGAATGAATGAATGAATGAATGAATGAATGAATGCATGCATTAATGAATGAATGAATGAATGAATGAATGAATGAATGAATGAATGAATGAATGAATGAATGTTGTATTATCCAAACTCCATTCATTCAGTGTTGGCGTGGTACAAGAATAGCAACTGTTTGGACAGGCAGTGCCTTGAACCCAGAGCTATGAAGAAGGAGGTGACACGAGACAGCTCACCACACACACACACACACACACACACACACACACACACACACACACACACACACACACACACACACACACACACATACACACACACACACACACACACACACACACACACACACACACACACACACACACACACACTCACACACACTTGGGAAGATTAACCCACAGGAGCGGTAATCTTGTTTCAGCACCATGGCCAGCGACATTTTCCAGTAGCCATCGCATGACCCTGCATGTACCCCGTCGGATATCTACAGCACTAATCAATGCAAGATTATAAACGTTTTTTTGTGTGTTTTTTTTTACTTTAATGTTTTGGGGGGTGGAAATGCTACTTTGCGACCATTCCGTGCGTAACACCAGTGCATAATGTTGGGTTTAAGATGTCGTAGGGCTATAGGCCTAAGAAGTTTATTCTGATCGACGTCGATCGTCGTTTTCTGGATCACTGTCACTTCACTGCGGATCTCCCTGCAGGAACCCGACACCAGGGTTACTGTAGCTGCAAGTTAGTTTCATGTGTGAGTGAGGGTTAGCTGGTTGTGAAGTTAGTTTTCTGTGCGACTGCAAGGGCTTCGAAGCGGAGGAAGGAGAGAGGAATAGCTGGTTGTGAAGTTAGTTTTCTGTGTGAGTGAGGGTTAGCTGGTTGTGAAAGTTAGTTGTATATGTGAGTGAGGGCTTCGAGGAGGAGGAGGAGGAGGAGGAGGAGGAGGAGGAGGAAGGAGAGAGGAAGAGCAGCGCGCTCAGGCGGCAGCGCGCAAGGAAGGACAGCAAGTCGGTCGGAGACTGGAGTCGCGAGGATGGAGATCCGGCCGGATAGGTTTAAGATTGCTGCAGCCAAGACCCTCGGAAAGATCTACGGGTATGTAAAAATAAAATAAAACACTGGGATTTATTATTATTAGTATGAAATGTTTCGGCCGGGGTTGCTTGCTCTCATGGAGCGCATGCGAGTGCCTTGAGTTGCTCCTTTCCAAATGCAATGCTCACTTTCTGCTTTCAACACAGCCGGGGACTAACTAATCCTGATTCTTTAAAGTGTAAAGGTGATTTTGATACAAACATTTCTCAAAAACAAAAACAAAACTATATATCCGCTTAAGATCAGGCTGTCCAGGGGGCTGGATTAATTACCGAGGGTTAGGTGACCTGGTACAACATCTGTCTCCCGGTTATCCACGGAACAATAATGCGCTACATTGAAATTAGCAAAACTCGTTCAAAATTCAAGACTCGCAACACTTGTGTTCACAGTACTTGTCTTATTTTATTACATTAAAAGTCTACAACATATATCTTCGTCAGAGCAAAACCGAAGCAATACACAATCTCAGTCAGTTGGCCAAAAATATATATGAAGTTGTCTTCAAAGCGCACATCCCGTGAAGCATAAATGGCCAATTGCCTATACTATAGCTCTGTTTTCACACGCAATTCTTAGCTTAACGCGTTGCCTGTACAGTGTACATTAAATACTTGTGTATTTATGCACCGTTTGCAAGGTAATAACTACTTGCGTTTAATATATATCCTATGAAATCCTCTTATCTGTCTATGTCCTATAAGTCAAATGCATTGCAAGTGCGTGTAGAAAAACGCATAAGCTCGGCTTCTTAAAGTTAGGGTATATCATGATGGCCTGGGGTGGGGATGAGTATAGGCCTGGGGTGTGGTGTGGATGGCTGGGGTGGGGATGAGTAGGCCTTGTGTCGTGTTCTCTTGTGACATTGGGACAATATCGGGCCCCAAAATGTCGAAAATAAATAAATAAATAAATAAATAAAAGATGTACAGTAGCCTACTTTTTTGGTCAGCTGCTGCATGCTGTCCCTTAGATGTCTCCACTTTTGATATACCCTGAACATGTCAGGTGGCCTTTTTGAAGTAGGCTGATGCAGTCGACAGCATGCCGATGATAATAGGCAAGATGCAAATGTCTGAACAAACACGCCAAGAGAAGAACTAAAAATAACTTCAAAACCTCAAATAACCGGTGATCATTGGGGTATATAGTGTGAGAATAATTTTTTAAAGCGTCTCTCTTTCTCCCTCCCCTCTCTCCTTTCTCTCTCTCCCCCTCCCTCTATCTCCTATCTCTCCACCCCTCTCTCTCTCTCTCCCCCTCTCTCTCCTTTCTCTCTCTCACTCTCTCTATCTCCTCTCTCTCACCCCTCTCTATCACCACCCCCCTCTCCTTTCTCTCTCTGCACTCTCTCTATCTCCTCTCTCTCTCCACCCTCTCTATCTCCTCTCTCTCCACCCCTCTCTCTCCTTTCTCTCTCTCACTCTCTCTCATCTCTCTCCACCCTCTCTATCCCCTCCCTCTATCTCCTCTCTCTCTCCCCCTCTCTCTCCCCCCTCTCTCTCCTTTCTCTCTCTCACTCTCTATCTCCTCTTTCTCCACCCTCTCTATCTCCTCTCTCTCCACCCCTCTCTCCTTTCTCTCTCTCTCTCACTCTCTCTATCTCCTCTCTCTCCTTTCTCTCTCTCACTCTCTCTCATCTCTCTCCACCCTCTCTATCCCCTCCCTCTATCGCCTCTCTCTCCACCCCTCTCTCTCCCCATCTCGTTTAAAAAATAAAAAATAAAAATAAACAAAAACTCCTCATACAGACATTATGAGAACGGGAAAAAAAACTGTTGACACCCAGCAAACGAGAGTGACACCTGATGACGTGTCGGCTGAAAACACGCACACACCGACGGGTTGCTGAAAACACGCACGCAACGGCGGGTTGCGCCGCGCAACCTGTTTGCGCTTCTCTCCTTTCTGTCAGGATTGAAGAAGCGTCTAAACACACAAATCCTCTCCCGAAATAGCTGCTCCTCGTCCAAGCTGTCGGCCCACGTAAATCCCTATAGGCCGTATACACACCTGAGCCACCGCCCACCGCCCCCCCCCCTCTCTCTCTCTCTCCCTCTCTCCCTCTCTCCCCCTCTCTCCCTCTCTCTCTCTCTCCCTCCCTCTCTCTCTCTCTCGCTCTCTCTCTCTCTCTCTCTCTCTCTCTCTCTCTCTCTCTCTCTCTCTCTCTCTCTCTCTCTCCCTCCCTCCCTCCCTCCCTCCCTCCCTCTCTCTCTCTCTCTCTCTCTCTCTCTCTCTCTCTCTCTCTCTCTCTCTCTCTCTCTCTCTATCTCTCTCTCTCTCCCTCTCTCCCCCCCCCCTCTCTCTCTCTCCCTCTCCCTCTCTCCCTCCCTCCTTCCTTCCCGGTACCTCCCGGTTGCACGGCTCGATAACTCGTCATCATCCCCCCATGCGGCTCATTTACACTCGGGATTAGCCTATACCTATACGGGCCAGTGTCCGCGGTAAAGCTTTTACTTCCTCCCCTGATGTTGCATTAACACGGGCAGTGCCATAGACACGGCCTGCTGTCGTGCGTAATGCGCACGGGCGTGTCACGGTCTGGTCATTCCCTCGCACGCACCTGCTATTAATTCTGTCCAGTTCGGCAGGTGAAGGGTTCAGCCTCGCACACAATGTTCAGTTGTAGCTCTCATCATCTCTCACCTCCAAGATGTTTACATGTAAAGCACACTATTTCTAATGTATTAGACATCTTTTTTTTATTTAGTTAATTATTATTGTTTACACTTTTTCCTCATATTTTTTATATTCAGATCGAATTGGATTGCCTATATACATTTATGTCTTTCTATACTATTGCCCTGCCCATACCTGTACCTCCCCTCCCCCCTCCCCCATGCTGCTATGACGGAATATCTTATCTTATTTGACTATAGGCTATCCTTTTATATTATATTATATAATATTTCTTTGTAGTTCATATTTAAATCACATTTTAATTTTCCCAAGTGGATCAGTAAAGGAATATCTTATCTTATTTGACTATAGGCTATCCTTTTATATTATATTATATAATAGTTCTTTGTAGTTCATATTTAAATCACATTAAAATTTTCCCAAGTGGATCAGTAAAGGAATATCTTATCTTAATAAGGGGAAGAATAATTTCACCCTTTACATTTATTTGTATATGTATACATATATTTATGTCTTTCTACTATTACCCTGCCCATACCTGTACCTCCCCTCCCCCTCCTCCACGCTGCTATGACGCCTGCATTTCCCCAAGGGGATCAATAAAGGAATATCTTATCTTATTTGACTATAGGCTATCCTTTTATATCATATTATATCACATTTCTGTGTAGTTCATATTTAAATCACATTTTAATGCAGGTACCCTTTCAGTGTGTCGGTGATAAACCCATACAAAACCTTGGTCGAGAATGTAACGTGATGCAAACTGTATGAGCCGTTTCTTTAGCTAACGCTGACACAGAGTTGTTTGGAATCAGTCAGATCCACGTGATATGACGAGTGTCATGTTCAGGGATTTCCTAAATACGCCAGTGGACCAACAAGAAACAATATGGTTTGATTAAATGTGGTCTACTCACCATGATTCATCAAATAACCACTGAATGGCAGCCATTGAATGTGTATCAGGGATTTTATTCATGACTTCCTTAACCTTCATCAGAGAGCCAAGGCTGAAACGTGTTGGTGATACTAATTCAATTTAATTTCAAACCTTTATTTAAACTCAAAAGGCAACTGGGGTCCCCCTCATTTACAGTCACGCCTAGTGTACTTACAGAAATAAGCAACAAAAAAAAGCATGTAAAATCACAGTACACAGCTTATAAAATCATAACGAAGAGACAACAAGACGAGGCAAAGAGCAGGGATAACAAATCAACTAAAACGCGTACAACTTGATTCGCAGGTTGGAGGTCAATGTTTTTAAACTCTGCAACACGATAACATAGTCCAAGACATATTAGAAAGAATCGCGGTCTTGACATAGATATTTTTTATATTCTTACAAACATCATTTATTTAATTCCTGACTTCCTTACCTGTGGTTGAATTGTATACCATCGTTGTCTGAAACTGTCTCGAGAGGTTTGTCCCCAAAACAACTCCATATCCTCAGAGATCCCATTTGATCCACAGACTCAATAGAGACAATCAGGACACAGTGTCTGGTTGTCGCGGGGCTTCAGAACCCACCGCACCACATTTATCTCAGACGGGCACCAGTGGAAATTATATTGACTCCTGTCAGTTCAGAACTGAGTACTCTGTTGGCCATAAACTTTTGTAGGAAGTACATTTCTAGCAGTTAAACTCACAACTTGTACAATTTCCATATTGTACACATTCTTGTAAGTTATTGCAAGAAATATTGCATTTGTATGTTATATCCATCTGCCCAACATTCTCTACAGTGTAATCTGGCGACACGTGGTAGAATTCTGTATAAACTGGCCTGGTTCTGTGTAAGTAAAGTTGATTTAGTGGAGCACCTCTCACAGAGCAGAGTCACAAAGTGCTTCACAAAGAGTAAAAACTGTTAAAAATGTCATGTGACGTATGCTGTAGTAGGTCACACACTGACGTCACCAGCCATGCCGCACACAACGTCCAACAGCCATTTTCCTCTCTCTTGTCCAATGAATGATTCCAAGTCCAAAGCTGTAAAGGAATGTGAATCACTACCCACTTTCAAAAACACTCTCAAAAAACACCTAAGGGAGACTGCAACTCGAAACTGGCCCCTGTAAATGTCCGAACACAACCCCCTCCAATGTACAGTAAATTACCAAGTATGGTCTTGTCAATAATCCAATGTACAGTGTTTAGTATCACAAACAGTACTGTAATTGCAAATCTGGTATGTCATAAATGTATAGATGTAGCAGTACTGTCTATCTGTATGTCATGTATGTCATATATGTTATGATGAATTGAAAATGGGGGACCCTGATGTAAACAAGACGAAAGTCTTTCTCTGGTCTGCATCCCCTTAACAATTGTATGTATTGAGCTGTACTGTACTGTACCCATTCTGCAATCTGTTAATAAAGTTTTCATTCATTCATTCATTCATTGATTGTGGGACTGTGTCGCTGAACTCTGAACTGTGCCGCTGCACTGTCCCTATACGCTCGTGTCCTTGACACATGAATTAAGAGATTACGCTGGAAAGACAACCCGGGATTTCTCCCTGACTGACCGGACAGAGGGGACACGGATTCACAGGGTCAGCCATGCACTCTGTCCAGATCCCTAATCCAGAGTTTTGTTCATATCCACTCGTAGTATCCAGTGGACTTGCCCCTTTTGGTGTCACAATGTAAATCAGAGAGAGAGAGAGAGAGAGAGAGAGAGCGAGGGGAAGAGGGAGAGAGAGAGTGAGAGAGAGCGAGAGAGAGAGAGAGAGGGAGAGAGAGAGAGAGAGGGAGAGGGAGAGGGAGAGGGAGAGGGAGAGGGAGAGGGAGAGAGAGAGGCAGGTAAACTGCCTAATCCTGAGTTCCGTTCACATCCACTCGTAGTATCCAGTGGACTGGACTTGCCCCTTTTGGTGTCACAATGTAAATCAGAGAGAGAGAGAGAGAGAGAGAGAGAGAGAGAGAGAGAGAGAGAGAGAGAGAGAGAGAGAGAGAGAGAGAGAGAGAGGCAGGTAAACTGCTGAGGATTACCAGGGATATTCTGTATACCTCAGGGTCAGGCGAAGTCAAACAGAGTTACTACAGGAAATGGCAGCAGAGATATAGAAGCAGAGCCAGCCCTAGACCTTTGGGGGCCCTAGGCAAAAAAAATTATAATTTGGGGGGGGCATTCCGTTTCACCGTAATTCAGATCACTGCACCAGAGGGGTTCATCCGTTTAGACATTTTGCCATTTGGATGAAATGTTGTTTGACATGAGGAATGCTGTTTTGAGAGGCCCTGTATAGAGGAAAAAATCTTTATTCAACATTCAAGATATTTATTTGTCATATGCACAGTTTTTTTTATCCACTTTTTCTCCCATTTTAAATCTTTCTCCCATCCCAATTTTCATATCGTCCAATTCAACCCTCCCCTGTCTTCGAACGTTGTTTCTTGCCTCCCACAAGCCGGCTGCAATGTGGACTAAGTCATACATAGCACGAGTCCCCTCCGATACTCGAGGTAACAGCCGTCGCATCTTTTCACCTGCGCGGCTCGATTTTTCAGCGTCTGGGGTCTGGGCTTTGGAGGGGCCCCGCCCCCGTCGCTTCTTGATTCTACTGCGCAGGCGCACCAACCGACCTGTAGGAGTCGCTGTCCACAACGCCCGATCCCCACCCTTCAGTTTCCCTCCCCGTAATACGGCCAATGTGTATTACTGTGGACGACCAGCTAAACTGAAAGCAATGTGGAGAGCGGGGCATCCTGTTCGAGCCTAGTCTCCAGCATTCGTTGCGAGCGCCTTGCCCACTGCGCCACGTAGCCGCCCACTTGTCACATGCACAGTTAAACACAGTTACACCGTACAATGAAAATCGTACTAAATTAAATCACAAAATATAGACTTAAACTAAAATTGAAATATTAAGAAAATGTTTAATGCCAAAATAAAGAATCTTAGAAAAGAAAAAGTAGAAAAAATAAGGGATGAGTGACAGAGTAACAGTATTGCACATTCAGTTCACAGTGTAGTGGTAGAAGGATGTAAAGTGCACTAGGCATTGATGGTAGTGGAGGTGACACAGCAGCGTGTCTGTGTAGCGTTCACAGTTCAGTCAGTCAGTCAGTGAAGTCACAGCAGCGGTCAGAGTGTCTGTGTAGCGTTGACAGTTCAGTCACTCAGTGATGTGAAGTTGAGGGAGCTGTTTACAAGCCTGATGTCCTGTGGGTAAAAACTATTTGTCAGCCTATGCTCCTGGATGTCAGACCCCCTATAGCGTCTCCCAGATGGCAGAACAGAGAACCTCTATATAGAGACAAACGATAGAGCTGGAGCCCTACGGTCGGGAGGTCAGGTCGGAGTGACGTTACGCTCCGAGAAAATACGGGATCGTCTGAAGCGCAGTGATTCTCCGAGACGGAGGTCGGCGCGAAGGAGGAACAGAGGGAAAGGGATGATGAACGACAGGGGGGCAGAGATGAAGGAGGGAGAGAGCGGAGAGCGAGAGAGAGAGGCTCGCGCAAAGACAAAAATAGAGAGGAGAGCCAGAGATATTAATAATTCAGAGAGAGTCATTAATATTTGATCAATGTCAAAGACCGCCGCAGCCGCTCGGGTTAACTATTTTTGGTTAGTGAGATTTATGAACGCGAAGACGATGTTGTTCCATATTCAGTGTGGACCGATTGCTTACTGTTGAAGTTGCTATTTTTTCTTTTGCCGAGTACGCTGTTCAGGTTTGTTTACTATAGGAACAGAGTGTCCCTCTCTAGAGTCGTTGTGTCATTGTTGTGATCCCCGTCATTTCTCAACCTTGCACAGGAAGTGCACCTTTTAACAAATGCATGAGACACTCAGGCATGTGCTCACGCAGGGCTGCTCGAGCACCTGCCCCCTTCTCTGGCTGGTGTTAATTGTATTTCATTTGTATTTATAACAAGTTTTGAAAGATTGCGGGGCGCTGGCTTCTCTATAGTTCAGCCTGTAAGTTACTGATCGCTTTAAAGGGGAACTATCTTATAAATGGCCTTTTTGAGTGTTTAGCATTGTTTCCTAGCTATGTGAACTTATATTAATATGATCTATGTCTCTAATTCTCATATTGGCGCATTCTTCCAATTCTCCTCTCACAATATTCACCCTCACTGAACTGAGTCATCTGAAAATGTGCTGATTTGTGATGTCAGAGAGACACCGCTGCATGATAATGTGGCTGTGTGGCATCAGGCATAGACGCCTGCGCAATAGAGCACGCGAAGCAGCTGCTCTACGACTATTGAACATGGGGGGGCAAACGTCTGATTTTGCTCCCCCACTTTTTGATCATATGAAAAATATGATATACCCCCCCCCTCCCATATATAAATCTAACCATAACTACGTAATTTCAATCAAATTAATAATACGCAATGACACTTAATAGCAAGTTTTTAAGTTTCCAAAGATTGCGACCCCCCCCCCTGCTCCCCCATATGGTTTGATCCAGTGCCTCTCCAAGTCCAACCCCCAGCAGAGCAGACAGTGGCACACGGCGCTGGCGCTGCAGGTAGGCTGAGTGTAAATATCAAAGGCCACAGAAGTGTGTCATTTGGTGGCAGGCAGGATTTTCCAGTAAGTTGTTTATGATTGTTAAGATTATTTATGTTAGACATGTCGTTTACAAATTTTAACGTTCGCGAGCAGGGCCGGATTAATGACGACCGCGGCCCGTGGGCCTTTAGTGACGAGCCCCCCCCCCCCCCCCCCCCCGGACTGGCCATCGGGAGCACCGGGAGTTTTCCCGGTGGCCTGGCCTGCACAGATAAAAAAAAGAAATTATATAAAAAAAGAAAATATATATAATTTTTTTTAATTTATTTTTGCCAGGCCATTGTTTCTAGTTGTGGCGGCAGCGCGGTGCGATAGTTAGATAACCTATGGTGGGTGGGGAACAACCAGGATTTCACTGTCTGCGACAGAGTTGGAGAACTATCTGACTCTCTCCCTCACGCGGACACACACACACACAATGGAGCCGTGCTGCCGCTTGTGATTGGTGGAGGCGGGACCAGGCGATACAACTGATTGACAGCAGAGGCGGCGAATGGAATGGCAGACGGCACTCAGATGCAGAATAACAGCCAGGCAATGAGCCAGGTAGTGAGGGACTCGGGAGAGATACAGTAGAGCGAAAGTCAATTAACGTTGATGTCAAGATGGACAGTGGAAGAAAGAGAAAGGGTGGAGGAGAGAGGGATAAAACAAAGAAAAAGAAAGGCCCTTACAGGAGAGAGTGGTTAACTGTATTATAATAGTAAATAGAAAAATATGTTGTGCTCTTGCTTTTTTCTTTTTGAAGGTGGAGAGAGTAGCATTGCTAGTGCCACAACAGTTTTATTTGAGGTCCATAACAGTACATTGTACTAAGCAATTGTTGGCTCATTAGTTTGTGATTCACATGCACTAAAATTCACCAGAATGCAGGAAATTAAGTCTTTGTAACACAAAAATTCCTGGTGGGGGACCCCCAGACCCCCCGCTTAAAAAGTGGCCTGATTGGGGCTATATTTCGCGCTATATCTCCCGGTATGAATTATTTCCCCAGTCCGGCCCGTTTAGGGCTCAATACTGCAAGACAAGTGGCAAAGGAGAGAAAGGGAGGGAGAGAGAGGAGAATGAGAGAGAGGAAAGAAGAGAAAGAGAGAGGAGAAAGAGAGAGAGGAGAAAGAGGGAGAGAGAGAGAGAGAGAGAGAGAGAGAGAGTGAGAGAGAGAGAGAGAGAGAGAGAGAGAGAGAAATATAGAGAAAGGAGAGGAGAATCTCACCTGAACCTCAGGAGTCAAAGGTGTGCAGACAGAAACACTGAAAACCTAAAGGGGATTTGGGATTTATTTGACCATCTCTAAACTGAGAGAGAGAGAGAGAGAGAGAGAGGCTGATTAAGAGGTAAAGTGCCGGACAGCACATCAAAAAACACGGGCAAAAGAAATGTCTGAACGCATGGTGGTGCCCCTTCTTCTTGTCGAGCCCCTGCCTCCCGAGATGTGTCTGCACGGCCCTGGGGACACTCGGTCTGTAGATATTCTACGCTCCGTGCAGAAATGCTTCAGTCGTGTGGCACCGCCCTGCTAGGTCTCCATCAGCTCCCTCAGACCATGGGCTGCACACCCCTGGCCTGAAGCGCCGGCATGAGTGGACGGTCACCACGGTCTGAGGGAGCTGACGTAGGGCTGGGCGATATGACCAAAAATGTTATCACAATATGTCACGATATCGTTTCATATCGTCCGATATCAATAATTATCGATATTTTTTTTTTATCCTCTCTTTCTCCGATTTTTCTCTGTTTTTCTCCCCGTCCCAATTGAGTCGTTATGCCAATTCCCCCTTCCCCTACCTGGTCGTTGTGCGCATGTTCTCCTACTGGTCGGTACAAGGGAATCCTGAAGTCATCCGCACGCTTCCTCCGACACGCGCTGCGACAGCCAGTGACTCTTTTTTCACCTGGCAGCGAGGACTCTCATTGGTGAAGTGTAACGCGTGGGAGGGCACGCTGCCTCCGTCAAGTCCTGCCTCCGCTGAGCAAGCGCCCAGACCTGACCTGTAGGTGTCGCTGTCCACAACGCCAGATCCCCACCCATGACTTGCCCTTCCCCTAACCCAGCCAAACGGGTTAGTATAGCGATCAGCCCCAAGCAATGCTGACTCCGGGAGTCGAGACCGCATCCTCTTGCATTGGTGACGAGCTTTCTCCGCTACGCCACCTGACCGCCCCTCTAATTATCGATATTTCTATTAGTATAAAATAAAAAGATACAAAAAATTTAAATGATTATTTAAACAACAAATGTATGTTTATTTTGCAGCAATTCTTTGTCGTTGCCGCCATCTTTAGTGTTTGTTTTTTAAAATTATCGATATTATTTTAATGATCGATTATTAAAATATATCGCGATAATTATCGTTATCATTTTATCGCCCAGCCCTAAGCTGACGGAGACCTAGCAGGGTGGTGCCGACCCATACTACCCTCGGGGCAACGCATCCTGAACATGTTGATCGGGCTATCCATCAGTCGCTCGCTTCGGCGGCGAAGGTGTACCCCGGGCACCTTCCGATAAGTCACGTGTCACAGTCGGAGGAAAAGTTATCGTTCAGCTCGTTGGGTTTGAACCGACACGGAACACATTTCACCAAAGTATTCTCCCGTCGACAACTATTACTACCCAATAATCATTGGCCCGCACAGAGAAAATGAACACGATGTAGTAGAATTGTTACCCGGGGTTTGCTCTATGCAGTATATTGAACGTATTATGACTTAAAGGTACAATAATAATAATAATAATTCATTACATTTATATAGCGCTTTTCTACACACTCAAAGCGCTCCCCACAATGTAGGGTGGAAATGGCCTCCTTCACCACCACTGGTAGCACCCAACCTCGGGCTACGCAGGCTCAATGGCTGCCATATACTGGCACCCGGCACCAGGCCACGTGAGCGGATCGGCGCGGGCGAGAAATCCGCTCTTCGCTCTTTAAAGCTTGGTCCGCTCCGCTAATCGCTCATGTTGACCCCGCGCCCAAGTCGCTCTCCGCTTGCTCACCGCTCACCTTGAATCGAGCGCTCCCCGCTCCCCGCGCCACATCGCTCGGCAGATTTTTCTTTTTTGTTGGAGCATGGCCCGGAGCGGATTGGAGCGGAGGAGAACTCTCGCTCCGGACGTCGCGCCGACCCATTTTAAAACCCACTCCTCGCTCACGTCAAAACCGCCCGCTCCGCTCCCCGCACCGCTCACGTGCACTGCCCGGCACACATCACATCAATGGCTGAACGGCTCAGGAGACAGGGATTGTGATATCAGCCAATTAAGGGGAAGGGATGATTAGGTGGCCTTGATGTCAGGGTTAGGATTGGGAATTTGGCCAGGAACCCCCTACTCCTTACGATAGGCGCCCTGGGTTCTTTAACGGCCGAGATTCAGTCAGGACCT
Source organism: Notolepis coatsorum (assembly GCF_963971535.1). Lineage (NCBI taxonomy): Eukaryota > Metazoa > Chordata > Actinopteri > Aulopiformes > Paralepididae > Notolepis > Notolepis coatsorum. Next base: position 12,119,469 of record NC_140174.1, read on the forward strand.
CGGTTTAGCATCTCATCCGAAGGACAGTGTTATGTTCCCTGTGTGACTGATAATTACCCTGACCCTGAAAACAGCCTCTCCCTGAACGTCAGCAAAACAAAGGAGATGATTGTGGACTTCAGGAGGTCGGGGGTCAAGGACTACAGCCCCCTCAGCATCGACGGGGCACCGGTTGAGAGAGTCAACAGCTTTAAGTACCTCGGAGCCTACATATCCGAGGACTTGACATGGACCACACACATTGACAGTGTTGTGAAGAAGGCACGACAACGCCACTACTTCCTCAGGCGACTAAGGAAGTTCCAAGTCAGTCAGAAGATCCTTAAGAACTTCTACTCATGTACAATAGAGAGCATCTTGACTGGCAACATCACCTCCTGGTTTGGGAATAGCACTGCACAAGACCGAAGCAGACTACAAAGAGTGACACGTTCAGCCGAACGCACAATTGGAGGGGGGCTCCCCACCCTCCAGAACATTTACAACAAGCGTTGCAGGGGCAAGGCTAAGAGAATCATTAAAGACTCCAGTCACCCGAACAACTGCCTCTTTGAACTGCTGCAGTCAGGCAAGCGATACCGGAGTCTCAAGGCGAGCACAGAAAGACTCAGAAGAAGCTTCTATCCCCAGGCCATCAGGCTGCTAAACGAACAATGAACACTACACAACAACAACCATCAAACGCACATAGCACACACATCCACACGCACACACTCACTTTAAACAAACACACTGTAGCACCCACTCCACACACTTTATAGCACACACCCACTTTAAACAAACACACTGTAGCACCCACTCCCCACACTTTATATTTATTGATGAAGGATTGCACTACAACTCGTACACCTTACTGTAAATTGTACCTAAATTGTACCTCATCCCATTCTGCTTTGCACTATATAGTACTGTACATTAGTACACTGCATAGTATTGTATATTATATGGTAACTCAGTTACGTCTATTCTGCATCGAACATTGTACATATGTCTATACTGAACACTGTGACCTCATTTTCTACTTCTAAATTACATGCTATACTATGTTATTTGATACTATCTTGTCTAGCACAGTCTCTGGAGCGTAACAGTAAGAAGCATTTTGTATGAAAGTATTCTGTACTTCTGTATGACAACTATTAAAGAAACTTGAAACTTGAAACTTGAAAACTTGACCCGAGGAGCCCCAATAGGGAGACCTCTGCTCTCTTAACAGCTGCCCTTTGGCATCGAAACACACAACTGTACAGTAAATAAAGCAGTAATCTGAAGCAGACTTGTCTTCCCTGCTCTGTGGGCTGACAGGGGGGTGTTCTGCTCTCTGACAGGGGGGTGTTCTGCTCTCTGACAGGGGGGTGTTCTGCTCTCTGACAGGGGGGGTGTTCTGCTCTGTGGCAGGGGGGGTGTTCTGCTCTCTGACAGGGGGGTGTTCTGCTCTCTGACAGGGGGGTGTTCTGCTCTCTGACAGGGGGGTGTTCTGCTCTCTGACAGGGGGGTGTTCTGCTCTCTGACGCCTGTACGTTAATGCCAAGCAAGCAGTGCAAAAATGCTTCCGCATTCGTCACCGCACGCTAGTGCGGTAAAGCGCCCTTCTTTTCAGACAAATGCTACCGTGCGTGCACCGGCGGCGGCGTGCTCGCTCAGGTGCGTGCGTGCGCCGGCGTGCTCGCGCGAGGTGCCCGCGCATGCGACACGAGCGGAGCTCAATATATATAAGTCACCGCCCCTTATTCAGTATCTAGCAAATAGCTCAATTGGCAAGGACACATGGCTGTGGATCCTATGGCTTGTTTGCTGGCGAGTTCGAATCCCATCGAAAATATTTTTTAACGTGATTTTTTTTTAACGTGTATTCTTTCGCCGATTAAGGTTAGGCATTGTTTCGGAGTTGGTTAAGGTTAGAACGGTTAAGTTTAGGCGCTGTTAAGGAGCTGGTTAAGGTTAGAGTTTGTCAAAGAGAATGGCAATATAATTTCTAAGGTTAAGGTTAAGGTTAGGCATTGTTTCGGAGTTGGTTAAGGTTAGAACGGTTAAGTTTAGGCGTTGTTAAGGAGCTGGTTAAGGTTAGAGTTTGTCAAAGAGAATGGCAATAGACAGCCTATTTCCGCGCGACCTGGGCGCTGGGCGGCGGAAAATGAAAGGCGCATTACTGCATGCCACTACGGTAAATTTTTGCACTGCTTGCTTGGCATAAAGCTACACGCCTCTCTGACAGGGGGGTGTTCTGCTCTCTGACAGGGGGGTGTTCTGCTCTCTGACAGGGGGGTGTTCTGCTCTCTGACAGGGGGGTGTTCTGCTCTCTGGCAGGGTGGTGTTCTGCTCTCTGACAGGGGGGTGTTCTGCTCTCTGACAGGGGGCCGGTGTTCTGCTCTCTGACAGGGGGGTGTTCTGCTCTCTGACAGGGGGGTGTTCTGCTCTCTGACAGGGGGGTGTTCCGCTCTCTGACAGGGGGGTGTTCCGCTCTCTGACAGGGGGGTGTTCTGCTCTCTGACAGGGGGGTGTTTCGCTCTCTGACAGGGGGGTGTTCTGCTCTCTGACAGGGGGGTGTTCTGCTCTCTGACAGGGGGGTGTTCTGCTCTCTGACAGGGGGGTGTTCTGCTCTCTGACAGGGGGGTGTTCTGCTCTCTGACAGGGGGGTGTTCCGCTCTCTGACAGGGGGGTGTTCTGCTCTCTGACAGGGGGGTGTTCTGCTCTCTGACAGGGGGGTGTTCTGCTCTCTGACAGGGGGGTGTTCTGCTCTCTGACAGGGGGGTGTTCTGCTCTCTGACAGGGGGGTGTTCTGCTCTCTGACAGGGGGGTGTTCTGCTCTCTGACAGGGGGGTGTTCTGCTCTCTGACAGGGGGGTGTTCTGCTCTCTGACAGGGGGGTGTTCTGGTCTGTGGGCTGGCAGGGGGGGGGGGGGGGCAGGGATCCGCTTGGTCTGTGAACTCAGCATAGCCGCACGCAGACCTCATGGTTAATGGATGAACAGCCTCAGGTGAATCCATATTTGATAGAGGTCGTGGAGGTCACCGGCCAGGCGTGCGGGGGGGGGGGTTAGAGATGGGGGCGAGAGGCAGGACGGGGCGCGGTGCAGAAACAACAGACTGTTCAGCTCTGCTCCAGTGATGCTCACGTGCAGTGATGCCAAGCAGACAGGTCAGCAATATACAAAAAAGAAGAAAAAAACAGGCTTACTCCACAGCAAGTCAAGGTTATGTTGAAGATAAGATATTCCTTTATTGATCCCCTCGGGGAAATCCGCTGCGTCATAGCAGCATGGGGGAGGGACAGGTATGGGCAGGGTAATAGTAGAAAGACGTTTAATTTCAACCTTTATTTAAAATCGTAAGCTTCGGAGGTTTCCCTCATCTACAGAAACGCCGATTGTACAAAATGTAAACAGTACACAATACAAACAATATTCACAGAAAATTAAACACCAGAGTAAAAATAAAAAAATATCAGCTAAAAAAGTTACAGGTAGTCAGTCACACAATGGTCTGAAATCATACGTTTAAACATACCAAGGGAAGGGAGAACCTCCAACTTCAGAGAGAGTTGAGGGACATTCCATGAGTTAGAGGCATTCAATGGAAAAAGCTGACATCCCTATAGATCAGAACAAACTTGAGGGACCCTAAGAACCATCCAGTCATTCGATCGAGTTGAATAGGTTCCAATATTCCAATCTAACAGTGAAGAGATATAAACAGGTTGTTTACCAATAAGGGTTTTAATTAAATATAGGCAATAAAATTAGAACTGAATATAATCCACTGCCAGCAATTGAATCAGGTCTCTGTGGTGGTAGGCAAGTGCTTAGACCCCCCCCCCCTTTTGGCACACTTCACCCAAGTGATGGACTGAAGTCTAAACAAGAGATTCAAATCTACAGTATAATATGACACAGGGTATTCCCCAGGATAAAAAAAAAAATACCAGACATGAAAAACTGCCACTGAGCTCGTTCAGCACCTTCTTGAGACCATGTGTACGAAAATCTAAGCAAATGAATAAAGGGAAGATGATTAAACTGAAGGTTTTGTGGATACAGTACTTAATTCTGCCATCCGGACACATTTAGTAATTTGAAATATTATTATAGAATATAGAATATCAGGCCTATAAATGACCTTATTATAGCCAAGTCGCACATCTATGGATCGGGCCAGTTTAAAGGGGAACTATCTTATAAATGGCCTTTTCCTGTGGTTTGCATTGTTTTCTAGCAATGTGGGGTTGTACCAACACTGACTAGATGTGAAATATCTAGCTACTCCTGTTTCTTCAGTTCAGCTCAGACAAGAACCTAGAGAGAGGGAGAAAGAGGCTCTCATACCGTGCAACTCATCTCGGAGCACATGCGCTCTCGGAGCATCTCTCCTCTCTCTATCTCTCTCTCTCTCTCTCTCGCGCTCTCTCTCTATCAGCACTCGCGTCACGTCTACCTGTTGCAAAATATCATAGCGCACACTCCCACGCGTATTCCGATCCATGCAATAATATTCACGGGGGTATATATTGTCATTTGAAACAAGTTACCAATGCATTGTCCCGTGGGATTATGCCCCCCGCGGCAAAATTAATTAGTCTCCCTCTCTATCTCTCTATCTCTCTCTCTGTCTGCCAGTGCAGACTGTGGGTGAATGTCACTCAAAGCGCATTGTGAGTATGGACGGAGCCCAGCCAAAACAGCTTGGAATCTGGAGGTGCAGAAAATTCGGCTCTAGAAGAGTACTTGATTAGAAATACAAAACAATGCATTTTTTGGAGAAAAAAAACGTACAGATGTGTTCCATAGACTCACAGGAATTGTGTACAATTGCCCAAATAGTGAAATAAATAGTAAGATATTTCCCCTTTAAAACCTGACAGTCTTTTCTACTGTTTGATACACAGTTTAAAACCTGACAGTCTTTCTTCCTGTTTGATACCCACACAGTTTAAAACCTGACAGTCTTTCTTCCTGTTTGATACCCACACAGTTTAAAACCTGACAGTCTTTCTTCCTGTTTGATACCCACACAGTTTAAAACCTGACAGTCTTTCTTCCTGTTTGATACCCACACAGTTTAAAACCTGACAGTCTTTCTTCCTGTTTTATACCCACACAGTTTAAAACCTGACAGTCTGGGCGCCCCACGTAAATACGCTTGCAGCATAATCGCAACATCCTGGGTTCGAATCCGGCCCAGGACATGTGTTGCATGTCCTCCCCTTCTCTCTCTCTCTCTCTCTCTCTCCCACTTTCAAAAACTGTCGTGTCAATAAAAGCACTTAGAAATATCTTTAAAACAAATAAAAAATTCCTCCTGTTTGATACCCACACAGTTCAAAACCCGACAGTCTTTCTTCCTGTTTGATACACACTTTGACCCGCTCTCTCAGGGCGCAGTTCCAGGCCTGGGTCCCCCACACAGTTTAAAACCTGACAGTCTTTCTGAACCTTTTGTCTTCCCAGAGTGCTAGAGAAGAAGCAGGACAATGTCGAGAACCTGGAGCTGTCGGCGGAGGGCCGCCCCGAGGTGGTGGAGGAGAAGGAGATGCCGGTGGTGGACTGCACCTGCTTCGGCCTGCCGCGCCGCTACATCATCGCCATCCTCTCTGGCCTCGGCTTCTGCATCTCCTTCGGCATCCGCTGCAACCTGGGCGTGGCCATCGTCAGCATGGTGAACAGCCACACCGTCTTCAGGGACAACAAGCACGTCCTCGTGGTGAGTAGCCTGGACTCAGCCCCCTGGACTCAGCCCCTGGACTTAGCCCCTAGACTCAGCCCCTAGACTCAGCCCCTAGACTCAGCCCCCTGGACTCAGCCCCTAGACTCAGCCCCTGGGTCACTAGCCTGGACTCAGCCCCTAGACTCAGCCCCTGGACTCAGCCCCTAGACTCAGCCCCTGGACTCAGCCCCTGGACTCAGCCCCTAGACTCAGCCCCTGGGTCACTAGCCTGGACTCAGCCCCTAGACTCAGCCCCTAGACTCAGCCCCTGGACTCAGCCCCTAGACTCAGCACCTGGACTCAGCCCCTGGACTCAGCCCCTAGACTCAGCCCCTGGACTCAGCCCCTGGACTCAGCCCCTAGACTCAGCCCCTGGACTCAGCCCCTGGACTCAGCCCCTAGACTCAGCCCCTGGGTCACTAGCCTGGACTCAGCCCCTAGACTCAGCCCCTGGACTCAGCCCCTAGACTCAGCCCCTGGACTCAGCCCCTAGACTCAGCCCCTAGACTCAGCCCCTGGACTCAGCCCATGGACTCAGCCCCTAGACTCAGCCCCTGGACTCAGCCCCTGGACTCAGCCCCTAGACTCAGCCCCTGGGTCACTAGCCTGGACTCAGCCCCTAGACTCAGCCCCTGGACTCGACTGGGACTTAAAGGTGCTGTAAGTGGTATTTATTTGTTAAAATAAGTGGTCTACATGTTAATTAAAATAACAGCTCTACATTCCGACAGCCATCACTGATATAGAGTGTCTGGTCAATAACATGGGTCTCCCAGTCTCTCCACTCTGCAGTAAACACAAAATACATTTCCTGGTATCCTGTTCTCACTTGATGGTCAAAAAATGGTAAAGAATAAGTACATTTGGCTTGGCGAGATTTCTTGAAATAAGAAAAAAGATCTAGGGTTCGCTCTCCTGATTGGATAAAGTGGGAATGGATACCAGGAAATGTATGTTCTGTTTACTGCAGAGTGGAGGGACTGGGATACCAATGTTACTGACCAAACACTATATATCAGTGATGGCTGTAAGAATGTAGAGCTATTTAACACTTATTTTAACAAAATAATACCACTTACAGCACCTTTAAGCCTTGTCTCCATTAGCTATGTTCAGCCTGGCTGGGGCTAGCCATGGTCTAGCATGGTATGCTATGGTTGGGTTTGCGTCTCCATTGCGTTTCTTGTAAACTCTCTAGTTGCTAGGCAACCTTTAAAAATTCACACCACCAACTGTGGTACACAAGCTAAACCAGGATGATACAACAGTCCCTGTACAATATTCCAATGTACAGTTTTGCTTATTTGTACAGTGTTCCCCCCCAACCCCCTCCAATGTACAGTAAATTACCTAGTATGGTTGTCAATATTCCAATGTACAGTTTTGCTTGTACAGTTGTACAGTGTTCCCCCCCAACCCCCCCCCCCCCCACCCAACCCCACCCAACCTCCTCCAATGTACAGTTTTTACGTCAAATGTATATACTCCCTTTTCTGGACTCTTTTTGTATCACAAACAGTACTGTATTTGCAAATCTGGTATGTCATAAATGTATAGATGTAGCAGTACTGTCTATCTGTATGTCATGTTGTATATCATATATGTCCTGATGAATTGAAAATGGGGGACCGTGATGTAAACAAGACGAAAGTCTTTCTCTGGTCTGCATCCCCTTAACAATTGTGTGTATTGAGCTGTACTGTATTGTACCCATTCTGCAATCTGTTAATAAAGTTTTCAATCAATCAATCAATCACTTTGGCCAGGTTATGAAAGGTGTCTGAAAGTTGTCTATCTTTGCCCAGGTTCTAAAGACAATGGAGACGCTCACTGTGTGCCAGACAGGTCACAGCATGGTTAAACCCTGGCTAGTGGAGACTTTAGACTAACACTAATTACTGACCTTTTAATGACCGATATGGGAGTGTGCAACAGTGCAAATGCTTCTCAGGTTAAGCATTTGCTCTCCCGGGCTGCTGCTTGCTTTTTTATCTTTATCTTATTGTCCTTTGTCTATGTTCATTTACTGTCCTGTTCGGCTGTTTGTTGTTGTTTTATGTCAGGTGTTGCTAGAAAAAGAGCTCTTTGAGCTCAAGCTTCTTACCTGGTGAAATAAAGGTTAAAAAAAACATTAAAAAAGACATACAACATCATATCAAACAGTTCATACAACATCATATCAAACAGTTCATACAACATCATATCAAACAGTTCATACAACATCATATCAAACAGTACATACAACATCATATCAAACAGTACATACAACATCATATCAAACAGTACATACAACATCATATCAAACAGTTCATACAACATCATATCAAACAGTTCATATAACATCATATCAAACAGTTCATACATCATATCAAACAATACATATAACATCATATCAAACAGTTCATACATCATATCAAACAATACATATAACATCATATCAAACAGTTCATACAACATCATATCAAACAGTTCATATAACATCATATCAAACAGTTCATACATCATATCAAACAATACATATAACATCATATCAAACAGTACATACATCATATCAAACAATACATATAACATCATATCAAACAGTTCATACATCATATCAAACAATACATATAACATCATAGCAAACAGTTCATACAACATCATATCAAACAGTTCATACAACATCATATCAAACAGTTCATACAACATCATATCAAACAGTTCATATAACATCATATCAAACAGTTCATACAACATCATATCAAACAGTTCATACAACATCATATCAAACAGTTCATACAACATCATATCAAACAGTTCATACAACATCATATCAAACAGTTCATACAACATCATATCAAACAGTTCATATAACATCATATCAAACAGTTCATTCATCATATCAAACAATACATATAACATCATATCAAACAGTTCATACAACATCATATCAAACAGTTCATACAACATCATATCAAACAGTACATACAACATCATATCAAACAGTTCATACAACATCATATCAAACAGTTCATACAACATCATATCAAACAGTTCATATAACATCATATCAAACAGTTCATACATCATATCAAACAATACATATAACATCATATCAAACAGTTCATACAACATCATATCAAACAGTACATACAACATCATATCAAACAGTTCATACATCATATCAAACAATACATATAACATCATATCAAACAGTACATACAACATCATATCAAACAGTTCATACAACATCATATCAAACAGTACATACAACATCATATCAAACAATACATATAGCATCATATCAAACAGTACATACAACATCATATCAAACAGTACATACAACATCATATCAAACAGTTCATACAACATCATATCAAACAGTTCATACAACATCATATGAAACAGTACATACAACATCATATCAAACAGTTCATACAACATCATATCAAACAGTTCATACAACATCAAATCAAACAGTTCATATAACATCATATCAAACAGTTCATACAACATCATATCAAACAGTACATACAACATCATATCAAACAATACATACAACATCATATCAAACAGTTCATACAACATCATATCAAACAGTGAATACAACATCATATCAAACAGTGAATACAACATCATATCAAACAGTACATACAACATCATATCAAACAGTTCATACAACATCATATCAAACAGTACATACAACATCATATCAAACAATACATATAACATCATATCAAACAGTACATACAACATCATATCAAACAGTTCATACAACATCATATCAAACAGTTCATACAACATCATATCAAACAGTTCATACAACATCATATCAAACAGTTCATATAACATCATATCAAACAGTTCATACAACATCATATCAAACAGTTCATACAACATCATATCAAACAGTTCATACAACATCAAATCAAACAGTTCATATAACATCATATCAAACAGTTCATACAACATCATATCAAACAGTTCATACAACATCATATCAAACAGTTCATACAACATCATATCAAACAGTTCATACAACATCATATCAAACAGTTCATATAACATCATATCAAACAGTTCATTCATCATATCAAACAATACATATAACATCATATCAAACAGTTCATACAACATCATATCAAACAGTTCATACAACATCATATCAAACAGTACATACAACATCATATCAAACAGTTCATACAACATCATATCAAACAGTTCATACAACATCATATCAAACAGTTCATATAACATCATATCAAACAGTTCATACATCATATCAAACAATACATATAACATCATATCAAACAGTACATACAACATCATATCAAACAATACATACAACATCATATCAAACAGTTCATACAACATCATATCAAACAGTGAATACAACATCATATCAAACAGTGAATACAACATCATATCAAACAGTTCATACATCATATCAAACAATACATATAACATCATATCAAACAGTACATACAACATCATATCAAACAGTTCATACAACATCATATCAAACAGTTCATACAACATCATATCAAACAGTTCATATAACATCATATCAAACAGTTCATATAACATCATATCAAACAGTACATACAACATCATATCAAACAGTTCATACAACATCATATCAAACAGTTCATACAACATCATATCAAACAGTTCATATAACATCATATCAAACAGTTCATACAACATCATATCAAACAGTTCATACAACATCATATCAAACAGTTCATACAACATCAAATCAAACAGTTCATACAACATCAAATCAAACAGTTCATATAACATCATATCAAACAGTTCATACAACATCATATCAAACAGTTCATACAACATCATATCAAACAGTTCATACAACATCATATCAAACAGTTCATACAACATCATATCAAACAGTTCATACAACATCATATCAAACAGTTCATATAACATCATATCAAACAGTTCATTCATCATATCAAACAATACATATAACATCATATCAAACAGTTCATACAACATCATATCAAACAGTTCATACAACATCATATCAAACAGTACATACAACATCATATCAAACAGTACATACAACATCATATCAAACAATACATACAACATCATATCAAACAGTTCATACAACATCATATCAAAGAGTACATACAACATCATATCAAACAATACATACAACATCATATCAAACAGTTCATACAACATCATATCAAACAGTGAATACAACATCATATCAAACAGTGAATACAACATCATATCAAACAGTTCATACATCATATCAAACAGTACATACAACATCATATCAAACAGTTCATACATCATATCAAACAATACATATAACATCATATCAAACAGTACATACAACATCATATCAAACAGTACATACAACATCATATCAAACAGTTCATACAACATCATATCAAACAGTACATACAACATCATATCAAACAGTTCATACAACATCATATCAAACAGTTCATACAACATCATATCAAACAGTTCATACAACATCATATCAAACAGTTCATACAACATCATATCAAACAATACATACAACATCATATCAAACAGTTCATACAACATCATATCAAACAGTACATACAACATCATATCAAACAATACATACAACATCATATCAAACAGTTCATACAACATCATATCAAACAGTACATACAACATCATATCAAACAATACATACAACATCATATGAAACAGTTTATATAACATCATATCAAACAGTTCATACAACATCATATCAAACAGTTCATACAACATCATATGAAACAGTTCATATAACATCATATCAAACAGTTCATACAACATCATATCAAACAGTTCATACAACATCATATCAAACAATACATACAACATCATATCAAACAGTTCATACAACATCATATCAAACAGTACATACAACATCATATCAAACAATACATACAACATCATATGAAACAGTTCATATAACATCATATCAAACAGTTCATACAACATCATATCAAACAGTTCATACAACATCATATGAAACAGTTCATATAACATCATATCAAACAGTTCATACAACATCATATCAAACAGTTCATACAACATCATATCAAACTGCAGGGATCAGGCTTTTTCCAAAGCGAGCCCTTCTGTATCTCAGTGTTCTGTACCTCAGTGTTCTGTACCCCAGTGTTCTGTACCCCAGTGTTCTGTACCCCAGTGTTCTGTACCTCAGTGTTCTGTACCCCAGTGTTCTGTACCCCAGTGTTCTGTACCTCAGTGTTCTGTACCCCAGTGTTCTGTACCTCAGTGTTCTGTACCCCAGTGTTCTGTACCTCAGTGTTCTGTACCTCAGTGTTCTGTATCTCAGTGTTCTGTACCCCAGTGTTCTGTACCTCAGTGTTCTGTACCCCAGTGTTCTGTACCTCAGTGTTCTGTACCTCAGTGTTCTGTACCTCAGTGTTCTGTATCTCAGTGTTCTGTACCTCAGTGTTCTGTACCTCAGTGTTCTGTATCTCAGTGTCTCAGTGTTCTGTACCTCAGTGTTCTGTATCTCAGTGTTCTGTACCTCAGTGTTCTGTACCCCAGTGTTCTGTACCCCAGTGTTCTGTACCTCAGTGTTCTGTATCTCAGTGTTCTGTACCTCAGTGTTCTGTACCTCAGTGTTCTGTATCTCAGTGTTCTGTACCTCAGTGTTCTGTACCTCAGTGTTCTGTACCCCAGTGTTCTGTACCTCAGTGTTCTGTACCTCAGTGTTCTGTACCTCAGTGTTCTGTACCCCAGTGTTCTGTACCTCAGTGATCTGTACCTCAGTGTTCTGTACCTCAGTGTTCTGTACCTCAGTGTTCTGTACCCCAGTGTTCTGTACCTCAGTGTTCTATACCCCAGTGTTCTGTACCCCAGTGTTCTGTACCCCAGTGTTCTGTACCCCAGTGTTCTGTACCTCAGTGTTCTGTACCCCAGTGTTCTGTACCCCAGTGTTCTGTACCCCAGTGTTCTGTACCTCAGTGTTCTGTACCTCAGTGTTCTGTACCTCAGTGTTCTGTATCTCAGTGTTCTGTACCTCAGTGTTCTGTACCTCAGTGTTCTGTACCTCAGTGTTCTCAGTGTTCTGTACCTCAGTGTCTCAGTGTTCTGTACCTCAGTGTTCTGTACCTCAGTGTTCTGTACCTCAGTGTTCTGTACCTCAGTGTTCTCAGTGTTCTGTACCTCAGTGTTCTGTACCTCAGTGTTCTGTACCTCAGTGTTCTGTACGTCAGTGTTCTCAGTGTTCTGTACCTCAGTGTTCTGTACCTCAGTGTTCTGTACCTCAGTGTTCTGTACCTCAGTGTTCTCAGTGTTCTGTACCTCAGTGTTCTGTACCTCAGTGTTCTGTACCTCAGTGTTCTCAGTGTTCTGTACCTCAGTGTTCTGTACCTCAGTGTTCTGTCCCCCAGTGGTCTGTACCTCAGTGTTCTGTACCTCAGTGTTCTGTACCTCAGTGTTCTGTACCTCAGTGTTCTGTACCTCAGTGTTCTCAGTGTTCTGTACCTCAGTGTTCTGTACCTCAGTGTTCTGTACCTCAGTGTTCTATACCCCAGTGGTCTGTACCTCAGTGTTCTGTCCCCCAGTGGTCTGTACCTCAGTGTTCTGTACCTCAGTGTTCTGTACCTCAGTGTTCTGTACCTCAGTGTTCTGTACCTCAGTGTTCTCAGTGTTCTGTACCTCAGTGTTCTGTACCTCAGTGGTCTGTACCCCAGTGATCTGTACCTGCGCCCTGAGGGCAGTAGGGTGAGGTAGTGACGTGGTGGGTGTGTGATGTCCTGTTCTATTGAGGTTGCAATATTGCCATATTGTACAGTTCTGCAAGGTTGGGTGATTTGAGACAGATCATCCTGGCAGCGGTGTTGGTTATGTGTGTGAGTTTGGCCTGGTTAGTAAGTTACGGATAATATGTTAAAGAAAGCTGCTAGATCCTAGTCCTGCATGCTTTTTAATTTTTTTTTAATTTCTCTTTCTCCGATTTTCTGTTTTTCTCCCCATCCAATTTAGTCGCCGTGCCAATCCCCCCCCTCCCCTACTTGGCTGCTGTATGCATGTTCTCCTACGAGTCAGTACAAGGGCGTCCCGAAGCCGACCGCACGCTTCCTCCGATGCGTGCGGCGACTGCCAGTGACGTCTTTTCACTTGGCAGCGAGGACTCTCATTGGTGAAGTGTAACGCGTGGGAGGGCATGCTATCTCCACCAAGTCCTGCCCTCGCTGAGCAAGCGCCGAGACCTGACCTGTAGGCGTCGCTGTCCACAACGCCAGATTCCAGCCCACCAGCTTCCTACCCCCTAATACTGCCAATTGTATTAGTATGAACGATCAGCCAAGCTGGTAACAACGCCGAGAGCTGGGCTTGAACCCAGCATCTCCTGCGTTGGTGACGAGCGCAATCTCCGCTACGCCACCTGACCGCCCTAGTCCTGCATGCTTTTGAATTATTCTGTGATTCAGGGTCTGGCCCCTCTGCCCTGATTGGTGCTCTCTCTGGTTGGAACTCCAACCGGGCCAATCAGCATTCGTTACCAGGTAGAGTCTGCTTATATACCCGCCAGGCCTGTTCACCAGAATAATAAAACTAGAAATCAACCAGACTGGAAGCACTTTCAGACTGAATAATGAAGTGAAACGGAATGCAATGGACCTATTTCACTATTACGTCACCGTGTAAACACTGCATTGCACCATACTGGTACATACTGGGGTACATTTAAAGGTACTATAGCCAGCATTCAGCCACCAGATGTCGCACTAGAGCACCAGCATTTATCCAATGAGGTGCATTCCACGTGGGGAAATGGGAAGTAGGGAGGGGATACATGCCTGCAACATGCGACATTCCTTTTGGACCCGCACAATGTTTTTAAATGACAAATCAATCATTTGGGAGGGAAAAGCTATATTTTTATTCCACACCTTTCTAAAAGCTATGTGGATGTATTATTTATAAAAATTAATAAAAGATTACTCTACATAAATATTTTATCGATAGCACCTTTAAAACTTAAATGGTTCAATGGTTCAAAATAGCAATTCAGTGAAAATGTCAGCTGTCAGACTCAAGGAATCTGACACTGGGCTACTTTACCATCACATAATGGAAGACAATGAAGTTGAGAGTTTAGTTCGGTGGTCTAAATGCAGAGGCTTCACTAACTAACTACCACGTCTGTTTTCAACTTCATCCAAGGTATCTATTGTATATTTATTTACCAAGGGTTAGTCACCGGAAGTAAACAACTGCTGGGGCTGACCTGGGACCAGTGGTTGACCTGCTGGGGCTGATCTGGGACCAGTGGTTGAACTGCTGGGGCTGACCTGGGACTTGTGGTTGACCTGCTGGGGCTGATCTGGGACCAGTGGTTGACCTGCTGGGGCTGACCTGGGACCAGTGGTTGCAGAACATCTGCATTAACATAGTTGATTATTCTTTCTTCTAAAGACCTTGGGTGGGATCGTCAAAGAATGGATTGCACGGTGCTAATTGCACGGTGCTTACTTACAATTCATTAGGAATTGAAAATGGGGGACCCAAGTCAAGTCAAGTCAAGTCAAGAGTTTTAATTGTCACGGCATACAGGTATACAATGAAATGCGGGTGGTCTTGCCCGCAACGATGTGCAATACAGTGGTACAACATATAATAGAATCAAATGAAAAAACAACATTGTGCAGTAAACAGGTAACATGGAGTGACATCTCGGTATCTGTACATAGTTATTTACAGAGCATATGGGACATGCTAGTTAGCTTTGGTAGTGCAATACACTGTTCCTGTTATTCTAATTTAAAGTGTCCTTTCCTTTGGCCATAAGTGTGCGTGTGTGCGACATGAGTGTGTGCCCGCTCATGTTAAAGTGTTAAGTGGCTGCTCGTGTGTGAGCGTGCACAGCGTGCGTGTCGTGTGTGTGTTCATGTGTGCTTGTGTGTGGATAGTTCAATGTTCTGAGCACTCAATGTTCATTGTTCATGGCTCTGATGGCCTGGGGGAAGAAGCTGAGCCTCAGCCGCTCTGTCCTAGTAGCTGGGGTTCGCAGGCGTCTGCCTCACCTCAGCAGCTGAAACAGGCTGTTATTGGGGTGGTGAGGGTCTTTCATTATCCTGCAGGCTCTGGATTTGCACCTCTTGTTGTATAGAACCTGCAGGGGGGGTAGTGCAATACCCGTGGTATGCTCGGCTGAGCGCACCACTCTCTGTAGGGCCTTCTTGTCCTGTGCCGTGCTGTTTCCATACCAGGCAGTGATGTTTCCAGTCAGGATGCTCTCTACAGCTCCTGAGTAGAAGGACTGGAGTATCTTCCCCGATACTCTGAACTTCCTTAACTGTCTCAGGTGGTAGAGGCGCTGTTTCGCCTTCTTTACTACTGTGTCTATGTGTGTTGACCATGTCAGGTCCTCTGAGATGTGGACCCCCAGGTACTTAAAGCTGCTCACCCTGTCCACGGTGGCCCCGTTAATCATCAGTGGTGTGTGCGTCTCCTGCTGTCCTCTCCTATAGTCCACGATCAGCTCCTTGGTTTTACCAATGTTCAGGAGCAGGCTGTTGTCCTGGCACCAGCGTTCCAGTACCTCAACCTCCTCCCGGTAGGCCTTCTCGTCGTTGTCCGAGATCAGCCCCACCACCACTGTGTCGTCTGCGAACTTCACTATGGAGTTAGAGCTCAACTTGGCCACACAGTCGTGTGTGTAGAGTGAGTACAGCAGGGGGCTCAGAACACAGCCCTGGGGGGACCCGATGCTCAGGGTGATGGTGTTGGAGGTCTGACCCCCCACCCTGACCGCCTGGGGTCTTTCGCTCAGAAAGTCCAGTACCCAGGCGCTCAGGGCGGAGCTCAGACCTAGCTCGATCAGCTTGTCCACCAGTCTGGTGGGGACTATGGTGTTGAACGCTGAGCTGTAGTCAATGAACAACAGTCTCACATAGCCCCCCTTCTGACGGTCAAGGTGCGAGAGGGTGCTGTGCAGTACCTGGGAGACCGCGTCGTCGGTGGACCTGTTTGTCCTGTATGCAAATTGCATAGGGTCCATATCACTGGGGAGGGAGGCACAAATGTGGTCCTTGACCAGCCTCTCGAAACATTTCATGACCACAGAGGTGAGTGCCACCGGTCTGTAGTCATTTGGACATGTTGGGGAGGGTTTCTTCGGCACAGGGATGATGGTAGACATCTTGAAGCAGGCAGGGACCACTGACTCCGCCAGTGATTGATTAAATATGGCGGTGAACACAGGGGCCAGCTGGTTGGCACAGGACTTGAGTATGCGTCCTGTTATGCCATCTGGGCCAGCAGCCTTCCTGGTGTTCACCTGCATAAATGCTCTTCTCACACTGTGTTCCGACAACGAGAGAGCGTCCCCGCCCCCCTGCGGTTGCCCCCCCCCTCCACAACAGCCGGCGCGCCAGTGACGTCACTAGCCGGAGAGCCAGCAGCGCCACTGTCTACACCAAACCGAGCGTAGAAGATGTTGAGCTTGTCCGCGAGGGAGGCGTCGTCGCTCCCCATTGAGGGGGCGCTGACTTTATAGTCAGTTATTGTCTTCAGTCCCTGCCATAATCCTCTTGTGTCGTTTTGTGCCATTTGTGTCTCCAGTTTATCAGCATATGTCCTCTTAGCAAGTTTGACAGCCTTGCGTAGAGTATAGACTGAAGCCTTATACTCCTCCATGTTTCCTGACTCTCTACCCAGGTTGTAGGCGGTGGTACGAGAGTTCAGAGCTGCTCTAATAGTGCTATCCACCCATGGTTTCTGGTTTGGGAAAATCCGCACCGTTTTTCTGGGGACAATACCATCGGCTATTGTTGTAATGTAGCACACCACTGTGTCTGCGAGCTCGCTGACGTCACTGGCGCTTCCTTTGAACATATCCCAATCCGTGTCTGTAAGCACGTCCTGGAGCGTGGCCTCTGATTCGTCGGTCCACTTCTTTGTCTCACGTGACACGACGGCGTCACGTGATCTCTGTTGATATGCCGGAAATAGCAAGATGGAGTCGTGGTCGCTCGAGCTTGTGGACCCCGTTAATGGCGGAGCGGCTACTGCCTTGTATCCGGCTTTGAACGGGGAATAACAGTGGTCGAGTGTGTTTTTCCCTCTGGTGGAGCAAGCGATGTGCTGAAAAAAGGACGGCATCACATTCTTCAGGTTGGCCTGGTTGAAATCGCCGGCTACTACCATCGCTGCATCTGGATGTTTGATCTGGTGTTTGTTGAGATGATCGTGTAGTTCTCCCAGCGCTTTGCCCGTATTCGCGTGTGGGGGAATATATACGGCGGTCATGACGACCGCGGAGAACTCCCTCGGGAGATGAAACGGACGGCACAGAATAGAAAGATGTTCCATGTCCGGGGAACACGAGTTTGAGAGAACATGCACCCCCTCGGGATTAACCCAGGAATTGTTCGTGATGAGGCAGACCCCGCCGCCGATGGTCTTTCCTGAGGCAGCGGTACGATCTGCACGTAAGACTGTGAAGGCATCCGAGGGAGATACGCTTTTGTCCGGAGTCGCCGACGTGAGCCATGTCTCCGTGAGACATATGATGTTGATGTCTCTCATCTCCCGTTGGAACCGGACCCTCGCCCTTAGGTCATCCATCCTACCCTCCAACGAACGGGCATTCGCCAGAAAGATGGATGGAATTGCTGGGCGGTAAGCAGCTCTTTTTAGTCTCAGTCTGATACATCCACGTCTCCCTCTGTGTCTCCTCCAGCCTTTGTTCTTTTCCTTGCCGCCATTCTCCCGTCTGATTTCTGCTGGCCATTCTAGGTCAAAAGTGTCTCCGAACTCCTCTTTGAGCCCGGGGTTTTCTTGATGTAAACAAGAAAGTCTTTCTCTGGTCTACATCCCCTTAACAATTGTGTGTATTGAGCTGTACTGTATTGTACCCATTCTGCTGGGTAAATAAAATGTTAATCAATCAATCACCGCGCAGGTATTTTGAATCACCAGATGCATCATAGTGTTTATAACATCATGTTGGTTTGGATGCCAAAAGGTCTCGTGTAATGGTTAGTAGGGTCATTATAACAAGCCTTACAGAGATTCACCTTTTACCCTGACAACCCAGCTGTTCACGAAGCAGTCTCCCCGTCCTCTAGTCATCTCCCCGTCCTCTAGTCGTCTCCCTGTCCTCTAGTCATCTCCCCGTCCTCTAGTCTCCCCGTCCTCTAGTCATCTCCCCGTCCTCTAGTCTCCCTGTCCTCTAGTCATCTCCCTGTCCTCTAGTCGTCTCCCTGTCCTCTAGTCTCCCTGTCCTCTAGTCTCCCTGTCCTCTAGTCGTCTCCCTGTCCTCTAGTCTCCCTGTCCTCTAGTCTCCCCGTCCTCTAGTTGTCTCCCCGTCCTCTAGTCATCTCCCTGTCCTCTAGTCTCCCTGTCCTCTAGTCTCCCCGTCCTCTAGTTGTCTCCCCGTCCTCTAGTCATCTCCCTGTCCTCTAGTCGTCTCCCTGTCCTCTAGTCGTCTCCCTGTCCTCTAGTCTCCCTGTCCTCTAGTCTCCCTGTCCTCTAGTCTCCCTGTCCTCTAGTCTCCCCGTCCTCTAGTTGTCTCCCCGTCCTCTAGTCATCTCCCTGTCCTCTAGTCGTCTCCCTGTCCTCTAGTCTCCCTGTCCTCTAGTCTCCCTGTCCTCTAGTCGTCTCCCTGTCCTCTAGTCTCCCTGTCCTCTAGTCTCCCTGTCCTCTAGTCTCCCTGTCCTCTAGTCTCCCTGTCCTCTAGTCTCCCTGTCCTCTAGTCTCCCTGTCCTCTAGTCTCCCTGTCCTCTAGTCTCCCTGTCCTCTAGTCTCCCTGTCCTCTAGTCTCCCTGTCCTCTAGTCTCCCTGTCCTCTAGTCGTCTCCCTGTCCTCTAGTCTCCCTGTCCTCTAGTCTCCCTATCCTCTAGTCTCCCTGTCCTCTAGTCTCCCTGTCCTCTAGTCTCCCTGTCCTCTCTAGTCATCTCCCCGTCCTCTAGTCGTCTCCCTGTCCTCTCTAGTCATCTCCCTGTCCTCTAGTCTCCCTGTCCTCTAGTCTCCCTGTCCTCTAGTCTCCCTGTCCTCTAGTCTCCCTGTCCTCTAGTCTCCCTGTCCTCTAGTCATCTCCCTGTCCTTCATTGTTTTTATTATTTCTCCTGCTTGTGTTTTATTTGTCTTTGTTGCTTTAGCGTCCTTGGGTTTCATGAAAGACGCTGTATAAATCCAAGCCATTATTATTATTATTATTATTATTATTATTATTATTATTATTATTATTATTATTATTATTATTATTATTATTATTATTATTATTATTATTATTATTATTATTATTATTATTATCGTTTCCCATTTTGTGGGACCTGGATGGATGGATGGATGGATGGATGGATGGATGGATGGATGGATGGATGGATGGATGGATGGATGGATAGATAGATGGATAGATACAGTATAGATAGATACAGTAGATAGATAGATAGATAGATAGATAGATAGATAGATAGATAGATAGATAGATAGATAGATAGATAGATAGATAGATAGATAGATAGATAGATAGATAGATAGATAGATAGATAGATAGATAGATAGATAGATAGATAGATAGATAGATAGATAGATAGATAGATAGATAGATAGATAGATAGATAGATTGATTGATTGATTGATTATTATCATTATTATCCTCCTTAGAGGACATTTCTTTTTAAAGCCTGGATCGAACTGGACCGCTTCCATCCCCCTCCTGTCGGGGCAGCGTGTCGAAGTGTCCTTGAGCGAGACACTTAAACCCCTAACTGCTCCCGATGAGCAGGTTGACACTGTGCATAGTCGCCTCTGCCGTTGGTGTGTGACTGTGTGAGTGAATGTGAGGCATAAGTTGTAAAGCGCTTTGGATAAAAGCTGTCAGTGGGTTTCTATGAGGTCTACATCAGTCAGTGTGTTTCTTTTTTTTTTGTATCCACTTTTTTTCTCCTCTTTTTCTATTTTTCTCCCATCTCAATTCCATTGTGCCAATTCTTCCCTCCCCTGTCTTGAACGTTGCTCGCATATGCCCCCCACTGGCTGGTTGTAGGGAGGATAGAAGCCTTGCATCACGTGTCCCCTCCGATACACAAGGAGGCAGCCTGTCACATCTTTTTTTTTGATCCACTTTCTCCCATTTTCTATATTTTCTCCCATCCCAATTTCGTATCATCCAATTCAACCCTCCCCTGTCACGAACACTGTTTCTTGCCTCCCACAAGCCGGCTGCAATGTGGACTAAGTCATACATAGCACAAGTCCCCTCCGGTACTCGAGGTAACAGCAGTCGCATCTTTTCACCTGCGCAGCTCGATCTCTCAGTGGCGAGGAGTAACGCGTGGGAGGCTCACGCTGCCCCCGACACTTCCTGATTCTACTGCGCAGGCGCACCAACCGACCTGTAGGAGTCGGTCACTAGAGTCACATACGGCCAATGTGTATTAGTACGGACGACCAGCTAAACTGAAAGCAAATGTGGAGCGCTGGGCTCGAACAGGCAAGCCCAGCGTCTCCAGATTTCGTGGCGAGCGTCTTGCCCACTACGCCACGTAGCCGCCCGCAGCCTGTAGAGGGGGGGGGGGGGGTGGGGGGGGGGGGGTTAGGACATTTCTAGGGGCCAGTTTCGAATTGCAGTCTCCCGTAGGTGTTCTTTGTGTTGTACAAAATGGCTATATTTTCGGACTTCCTCGGCCAGTCTTTCTTCGATTTGGTCCATGTTTGTAATGTAGTTATTCACGATCCATAATGGAACGCTCCAACCGAGTTCCCGAGATGATAAATGGTAAAAGTATGTCAGAGGAACACATACATGGCCCGGCCCGACCCAGCCCAGGGCGGCGGCCAATCCCAGCTCTGCGCTGTCCACGTCAGCTTGTGTCGATTTGACGCACAGTTAAAACTTTGGCCAGCTGGGGGTGGCCGGGTAGCGCAGCGGACTAAGCGTCTGTCTACCACCACAGAGCCAGTGGGATCGAACCCGGCTGTGGTGCCTCCGGCTTGGCCGACCGTCCATACTAACACAATTGGCAGTGTTAGCGGGTGGGAAGCCGGCGTGGGTGGGTCCTGGTCGTTGTAAACAGCGACTCCTACAGTTCGGTCGGGGCGCCTGCACAGCGAGGGAAGGATCTAGGAGAGGTAGTGTGACCTTCCACACGTTACACTCTCCCAGTGAGAATCCGCGCTGCCAGATGAAAAGAAGCGGCAGGCTGGCTACACATGTGTCGGAGGAAGCATGTGATAGTCTCCGCCCTCCCAGACCGACGGTAGGGGGTAGAGTGCGCAACGACCAGGAAGGGGATTGGGAATTGGCATAACAACTAACATTGGGATGGGAGGAAAACGTAAAAAGAAGGGGGGAAAAAGATAAAAAAGGAAAAGAAAACTTTGGCCAGCTGCATGTACAGTAGGCCTCGCCGGAGGCTTTGCAGACACTTCTGACGTCTGAGTATAAACTATAGGCATTACTGTCCGAGCGGCTACCAGATACTCTCATAGGGTTTGTGATCAATCAGATTATTGTCTGGATGATTCAAACGGATGGTTATCTCACTACACTACACTACTATCTCTCTTCAAGTTTGCCTGTTCATTAGAGTAGAAACCAAAACGTGTTTCTACCAAGAGCTGCACAGTTGGGCCATCTCTAGCGCTTTCCATTTCAAACTAGAAAAGTGCGCTCAGTAGAGTGCGAATCTCCGCCAGGCAGCATGCCTTAATAACAATAATACAGATCTATTCCATTTCCCCTGTCCACTCATTCAGTTCTAATGTAGCCAGATCATGCATCAGCTAGTATTGCTGTCAACTGGAATTTAAACTTCCACCTAAAGCCATGAAAGACTAGCGCTGCATCTGATTACAGTTGTACACGGTCTCTTTACGCTCTCCCTCCCTTTCTTCATACTGAATCTATTTCAATGGACAACAATGATGGAAATTTAAATGAAATACTCGTTGTTGACCAATTAGAAAAATATTCCAGAATTTGGGTCCTTGGCCTGTCAGCGTGCACAATAAATATGAGTATATTGTACATATGTCTATACCGAACACTGTGACCTCATTTTCTTCTTCTAAATTACATGCTATACTATGTTATTTGATACTATCTTGTCTAGCACAGTCTCTGGAGCGTAACAGTAAGAAGCATTTTGTATGAAAGTATTCTGTACTTCTGTATGACAACTATTAAAGAAACTTGAAACTTGAACTTGAAACTATATTAATGAATAGTATGCGAGATTAGCTGCGGACAGACGATACATACATGCAACCAAACGCACGACCCCCCCCCCCCCCCAAAACTGCAGCCGGGTGGAGATAACAAATATAAGGCTGTCTCTTTTGTTGCCGCTTCTCTATTGGATGTGATGACTTATCTGCCTCTCCCTCTCTCTCTCCCTCCCTCTCTCTCTCCCTCTCCCCCCCCTCTCTCTCTCTGTCTCTATATATATATATCTCCCTCTCTCTCTGTCTCTATATATATCTCTCTCTATATATATCTCCCTCTCTGTCTCTATATATATCTCCCTCTCTCTCTCTCTGTCTCTATATATATCTATCTCTCCCTCTCTCTCTCTCTCCCTCTCTCTCTGTCTCTCTCTCTCTCTCTCTCCCTCTCTCTCTGTCTCTCTCTCTGTCTCTCCCTCTCTCTCTCCCTCCCTCTCTCTCTCTCTCTCTCTCTCTCTCTCTCTCCCCAACAGAAAGCCCAGTTCGACTGGGATCCAGAGACAGTGGGGATGATCCATGGCTCCTTCTTCTGGGGCTACATCGTGACCCAAATCCCAGGAGGGTTCATCTGTCAGAAGTTTGCAGCAAACAGGTCCGCTCACGCAACCCGTACTGGTACTTTGAACGCCGGGGATAAACAGACAGCGCGCCATTGGTGCGGCTGGATAGCGTAGAGGTCTAAGCACTCACCTACCACCGCAGAGACTCTGGGATCGGATCCAGCGGTCAGCAGTACCTCCGGCTTGGTCAGTCGTCCGTAGTACAAACACAATTGTCAGTCCTGGTCGTTGCAAACAGCGACTCCTGCTGGTCGGTCGAGGCGCCTGTTCAGCAGGGAGGGGATCTGGGGGAAATAGCGTGAACCTCTGTGCACATTACGTTCTCCCAGTGAAACTCCTCGCTGTCAGGTGAAAAGAAGCGGCTGGTGACTCCACATGTATCGGAGGAGGCATGTGGTAGTTCTACACCCTCCCCAGACCGACAGTAGGGCAGCATGTGGTAGTCTACACCCTCCCCAGACCGACAGTAGGGCAGCATGTGGTAGTCTACACCCTCCCCAGACCGACAGTAGGGCAGCATGTGGTAGTCTACACCCTCCCCAAACCGACAGTAGGGCAGCATGTGGTAGTCTACACCCTCCCCAGACCGACAGTAGGGCAGCATGTGGTACTTGTGGTAGTCTACACCCTCCCCAGACCGACAGTAGGGCAGCATGTGGTAGTCTACACCCTCCCCAGACCGACAGTAGGGCAGCATGTGGTAGTTCTACACCCTCCCCAGACCGACAGTAGGGCAGCATGTGGTAGTCTACACCCTCCCCAGACCGACAGTAGGGCAGCATGTGGTAGTCTACACCCTCCCCAGACCGACAGTAGGGCAGCATGTGGTAGTCTACACCCTCCCCAGACCGACAGTAGGGCAGCATGTGGTAGTCTACACCCTCCCCAAACCGACAGTAGGGCAGCATGTGGTAGTCTACACCCTCCCCAGACCGACAGTAGGGCAGCATGTGGTAGTCTACACCCTCCCCAGACCGACAGTAGGGCAGCATGTGGTACTTGTGGTAGTCTACACCCTCCCCAGACCGACAGTAGGGCAGCATGTGGTAGTCTACACCCTCCCCAGACTGACAGTAGGGCAGCATGTGGTAGTCTACACCCTCCCCAGACCGACAGTAAGGCAGCATGTGGTAGTCTACACCCTCCCCAGACCGACAGTAAGGCAGCATGTGGTAGTTCTACACCCTCCCCAGACCGACAGTAAGGCAATGCGCGCAACGACCAGGAAGGGAATTGGCATATCACATGCTCTACCTCTCGGTTTACTAAGAGTTTCTTCCCCAGTGCTGTGCGCAGCCTGAATAACTCCAAAGGATAGATTTGTATATTATCCTATTTTATTTTAGTGTGTTATTTAGTCAGGTTGTGGACGTGCTGTTTCTGTGCGTCTGTGCATCACGCACTTTGATTATATGCACTTTTACTGTAAATTGTGCCTCTATGCATTATGCACTTGACCACTTTAGGGGATGTTGATATCAACCTTAGCATTTGTCCTTTTATACTGTCTGTTTTTATTTAATTAGTTGTAGACACACAGTGTTTGCTCTGCACCTGTATTCCAATGTGGATTCGTCCATACATGGCAAATAAAATCTCTGACTCTGACTCTGATAACGACTAAATTGGGATGGGAGAAAATGATAGAAAGGCAAAAAAAACAGACAGCTCTATTAATCTAGCTCTCTGCTCTCCTCCTCCTCTCCTCCCCTCCTCTCCTCATCTCCTCCTCCTCCTCTTCTCTCTTCCTCTTCTCTCCTCCTCTCCTCTCCTCCTCTCCTCCTCTCCTCCTCCTCCTCTTCTCTCCTCCTCTCCTCCTCCCCTCCTCTCCTCTCCTCTCTCCTCCTCTCCTCTCATCTCCTCCTCTCCTCTCATCTCCTCCTCCTCCTTTTCTCTCCTCCTCTCCTCTCCTCCTCCAGGGTGTTTGGCTTCGCTATAGTCGCCACGTCGTTCCTGAACATGCTGATCCCGACGGCCGCGCGGCTCCACTTCGGCTGCGTGATCCTCGTCAGGATATGTCAAGGCCTGGTGGAGGTGAGGCTCTGCTCCACGTTACTTTGCGTTTAGAAATAGTTCCTGTGTAAATATCCCTCTCTCTCTCTGTCTGTCTCTCTCTCCCTCTCTCTCCCTCTCTCTGTCTCTCTCTGTCTGTCTCTCTCTCTCTCTCTCCCCCTCTCTATGTCTGTCTCTCTCTCTCCCTCTCTGTCTGTCTCTCTCTCCATTTCTCTCTTATTGGAGGCGAGCTTCACATACACCACACAATAAAACTAAATTAATACAAAATATATATATTAAAATATAATTTATATTATATATTTTTTTTTTTATTATTATTATTATTATAATTTTGTAATAAAAATATATTTCAGGCTATTTTCAGGCGACCTCATCAGAGGACTGAAATGCCGCCTTAGAGACTATAGTCTAGTCTAGTCTCAAGTTTTGCTTTATTTGTCACATAGCTACACGTACATTACAGTGAAACGCTCTGTTCTGTATGACTCTCCTGAGATTATGCTTCATACAGTAAAAGTTTTTAAAGAATAAAGACCAAACACTATACAAAATATATGATGTACAAAACTGAAGTACAAAATGCTAAACAAAATGCAAAACAAAATGCTAAAATTAGGTCTATTAGTTGAACCATGATGATTTTCCTTATGGACGTCTCTCCCTGGTGTGTTCCCCTCTATGCTACAGGGCGTGTCCTACCCCGCCTGTCATGGTATCTGGGCCAAATGGGCTCCCCCTCTTGAAAGAAGCCGTCTGGCCACGACAGCCTTTTGTGGTGAGTTTACGTCGTTTCTGCCTCCCTCCTCTTTCTCTCGCTGGGCAGCGTAGAGGTCTAAGCACTCGCCTACCACCGCAGAGACTCTGGGCAGCGTAGAGGTCTAAGCACTCGCCTACCACCGCAGAGACTCTGGGTAGTGTGGAGGTCTAAGCACTCGTCTACCACCGCAGAGACTCTGGGCAGCGTAGAGGTCTAAGCACTCGCCTACCACCGCAGAGACTCTGGGTAGCGTAGAGGTCTAAGCACTCGCCTACCACCGCAGAGACTCTGGGTTCGAAATCCAGCTGTCAACGTTACCTCCGGCTTGGTCAGTCGTCCCTACGAACACTATTGGCAGTGTTCGCGGGTGGGAAGCCGATGAGGGTATGAGTCCTGGTCGTAGCAAACAGCGACTCCTACTGGTCGGTCGGGGTGTCTGTTCTCCCAGTGAAACACCTCGCTGCCAGGTGAAAAGAAGCGGCTGGTGACTCCACATGTATCAGAGGAGGCATGTGGTAGTCTACACCCTCCCCAGACTAACAGTAGGGCAGCGCAACGACCAGGAAGGGAATTGGCATAACGACTAAATTGGGTGATGGGAGAAAAAGTTAGAAAATTCAATTATTGTTGTGAAGGATCAGATTAAACCGAATATATATATTTATTTATGGATATATATTGAATAGTATTTGTATATCGTTTGATATCCCTTGTATATTCCTTGTACATATACACGGAATATCCCTTTATTCTACTACAGCCCATAATAGTTCATTCTCTTATTGGACAAAAGGACCAGGCGCCAGGGACCAGCCCCTGGCGTTCAAGTTCAAAGGTACCGACGAGACATGCCCTTACTAGCCCCGGCTCCGCGCAGGAATACGGCTACCGAAAGCAGAGTGGCACTATTTGTCCACCGTGCATATAAATATGGCGCAAGAAATGTAGAATTCCTCTTAGTCCTTTACCCTTCTACCCAACTAAGTAACAGAACGTGAAGCCTCACCCCACGATACCGCGTGCGGTGTAGTATGGCCTGTTTGGCCTTAGAATAGCATTGAGACCTCGTGCGAATTAATAGCTGAATTGCCAGAGTTTGGCACCGTATTTCTATTAAGTAATAATAGTCTATTATGTATGGTGCATCGTGCGGTTAGAGTTCAAAAGTGAGCAGCACCCCCATCGCTTCCTCGTGTTATCTAGAATCTTAACCAGGTTGGGCAGACCACGCGTGGTGCTTTCATCCGAGGAGTTCTAGGCGAGGACCGAGTGGACCTGTACATTGGATTACCTACCCGACGACTGCTGAGCCCTATGCGGCATGGAATATATATTTGCTTTGGTACTTTGATTTGTGGAGTGGATAATCGCCAACACCGGTGAGTGTTGGATCTACCCCGAAAGGAGTCAAGGTGAGACGGCGCTCAGACCAGACTGAGGTCGCCTCGCTTCTTCTTCACTGTGGAGCTACAGCTACAGCTACAGCCTACAAGAGAGCCAAGGTGTATTCATCTGTGGATCAAGATTCTACTGCACTGTCTTCTGTACGTGAAGTCTCCCTAGAAATCGTTGACCAGACGGGATACTGCCGACGGCTCTCCTACCCCCCCTACCGGCCTACAACCGGGAGGACCCCTACAGTATATCCAGCTATAATCATTAAGTGACCATAGATATAATTCCCTAAGAGCCAGGTTGTATACTTGCTTCCTGCGTAACCAGAGATTGGACATTCAGTGTTGATTTGCCTACGAGTACTCATTTGCCTTACAAGAGCATTCAAATCATAAATGTAATGGTGAATATTATATGTACCTTTTGCTATATATTAAATATTTGATTATTACCTTTGTGTGGACTTGGTTTCATGGTGGGAAAGTGTTCATCATATTTAGATATCGTGTACTGTATGGCCAGTAGTTAAAGTACATAAAGCGGTAGTGGTTTAATGATACCATACTTATCAATACAGTCAGGGAATTGTACCCCTCAGTTACAATTATTATTATAATTTTTTTTACATGTAGTACATGCCATGTCTCTGTATCCTAGGTTCTTATGCCGGGGCCGTGATTGCCATGCCATTAGCTGGAATTCTGGTCCAGTACATAGGGTGGCCTTCAGTCTTCTACGTCTATGGTGAGTCAACCTTGTCCTGTGTGCTAGATCTCCTTCCCTGAACCTTCCCCCAGATAATTCAGAATGAAGAAAGATTAATCATTGTTGTCATCATTGGGTCACTGGAATCTATTCGAATAACAATAAAAATAAAAATAAACCCACGTTAACATAATGATACTGTATGGGCGGCTAGGTGGTGTAGTGGGCAAGGCACTCGCCACCAATGTGGAGACGCTGGGTTCGCGTGTTCGAATCCAGCTCTCCACATTGTTTTCAGTTTGGCTGGTCGTCCGTACTAATACAATTGGCAGTATTAGAGGGTGGGAAACTGATGGGTGGGGATCGGGCGTTGTGGACAGCGACTCCTACAGGTCGGTTGGTGCGCCTGCGCAGTAGAATCAGGAAGTGTCGGGGGCAGCGTGAGCCTCCCACGCGTTACTCCTCGCCACTGAGAGATCGAGCTGCGCAGGTGAAAAGATGCGACTGCTGTTACCTCAAGTACCGGAGGGGACTTGTGCTATGTATGACTTAGTCCACATTGCAGCCGGCTTGTGGGAGGCAAGAAACAGCGTCCGTGACAGGGGAGTGTTGAATTGGATGATACGAAATTGGGATGGGAGAAAATATAGAAAATGGGAGAAAAAGTGGATAAAAAAAAAAAACATAATGATACTGTTATATAATCCAACAAGCGAGCTAGCCGGCTGCTGTCATTGCTAACAGCTAACACTAGCAGACCAGGCTAGCGTATGTTCTGGGAACAAAAGCATTAATTCCGAAAGTTACATCACTGATGCTTGATTGTAAGCTTAGTGAAACAACATGGCAAACATACAAAACGTTGCTACCATGTAACATCTCCAGTCTTTCTTTTCTGTTCTCCCAGCTGTTAACAGACTGTTACGCTACCTGGCTAGCTAGCGAGTTGTACCCAGCATTCCGTTCAGTGGTGTAACAGTTAATTGGGTCCCCTCTAAATCAGGGCTGTCCCCGACTAAGGGTTTGGATAGTCGACTTTGATTGGCCGAAATTTGACGATAGTCGACTGGTCGACTGAAAAAATAAAAAATAAAAAATAAAATCTTTAATAAATATATATTTTTTTTAAATCATTCCATTTGGGCTGTGGGGGGTGCTTAATGTCCGAAGGAGTCGACCGAAGGCTTCTTGTCCTCTGCGAAAGCATGCAATTGGACCACTGATGGATACATCTTGATATTTGTCTAGTCTAGTGTGTTCATTAGATGGGTGAAATCCTCTTTCAGTGCCTCTGTGCCCATTTTCTTAGGCAGTTAGCCTCGCTGGTATGCGCACCATTAGCGTTAGCCACGCTTCTAGGCGTCTTTACTTTTGGAAAGAATGATATTAGAAAAAATGTCAATTTAAATATTATTTGGTCTTCTACCGATAATAATGGTCTTCTACCATTATTTATTATTATTATAAAAAAAAGATAAAAATTGCATTAGACTAAGAGGTTGGCAGTCGACTATTGGGTCAGCCCTACTCTCAATACACTACACAGTGTAGGTGCCGGAAAATTAATTTTTTGAGACAAAACAATATTCGCATAAACAATTTGATTTTCTTTTAACTTAATGACTATTCGAATATAAAATAAATCGGTGCCCATACCTATCGTTGACTTTAGTATATTTCCCATGCAGACTAGCTAACTGGCCCGTCCGCGTCTATACTTTCCGTAGCCGCATTTCTGGCAAGACGCTCTCTGATTGGCCGACGCCTGTTTCTACACTGGTTAAGCTTAGGCACTCTTTCGAAGTTGGTTAAGGTTAGAGTTTGTCTTAGAGCGTGACGGCAAGTTCTTTCGACGGTTAAGCTTAGGCACTCTTTCGAAGTTGGTTAAGGTTAGTTTGTCTTAGAGCATGGCGATAGAACGCCAGGTAGTTTGCAGGCTGTTCAACGCGGAAATGGGCAAAGACACAGCTCGTCACGCGATTGGGCAACAGTGGCCAATCAGAGAGCGTCTGCCAGAAATGCGGCTACGGAAAGTATAGACGCGGCCCGTCCCCTACCCACATGTCTGCCGGCGGTTGGTCCCACCTCCTCAAAGCTCCTCCTGGCCCGTTAGCTGGTCGGTTGGTTGGTCCCACCTCCTCAAAGCTCCTCCTGGCCTGTTAGCTGGTCGGTTGGTTGGTCCCACCTCCTCAAAGCTCCTCCTAGCCCGTTAGCTGGTCGGTTGGTTGGTCCCACCTCCTCAAAGCTCCTCCTGGCCTGTTAGCTAGTCGGTTGGTTGGTCCCACCTCCTTAAAGCTCCTCCTGGCCTGTTTGCTGGTTGGTTCCACCTCCTCAAAGCTCCTCCTAGCCCGTTAGCTGGTCGGTTGGTTGGTCCCACCTCCTTAAAGCTCCTCCTAGCCCGTTAGCTGGTCGGTTGGTTGGTCCCACCTCCTTAAAGCTCCTCCTAGCCCGTTTGCTGGTCGGTTGGTTGGTCCCACCTCCTCAAAGCTCCTCCTAGCCCGTTTGCTGGTCGGTTGGTTGGTCCCACCTCCTTAAAGCTCCTCCTAGCCCGTTAGCTAGTCGGTTGGTTGGTCCCACCTCCTCAAAGCTCCTCCTGGCCCGTTAGCTAGTCGGTTGGTTGGTCCCACCTCCTTAAAGCTCCTCCTAGCCCGTTAGCTAGTCGGTTGGTTGGTCCCACCTCCTTAAAGCTCCTCCTAGCCCGTTAGCTGGTCGGTTGGTTGGTCCCACCTCCTCAAAGCTCCTCCTAGCCCGTTAGCTGGTCGGTTGGTTGGTCCCACCTCCTTAAAGCTCCTCCTAGCCCGTTAGCTGGTCGGTTGGTTGGTCCCACCTCCTCAAAGCTCCTCCTGGCCCGTTGTTCTTTTACTCCTCGGTTCCACTTCAGACTCCTCCTTTGTTGTTGTTCTTCTTCTTCTCCGTCCTCCTCTTGTCCTCGTTGTCTCCCTCCCTCCAGGCACCTTTGGGATCCTCTGGTACTGCTTCTGGATCCTGGTGTCTTACGAGAGTCCGGCCGCTCATCCCACCATCACAGAGGAGGAGAGGACGTACATCGAGGAGAGCATAGGCGTGTCGACTATGAATACCACTCCAGTGACAGTGAGTACATACAGATTTATCATGGTGCAGAAATACTGGCTATACTGATATTAGTTGAAGTTAATAATATCAATATCCATATAATAATTATAATAATAATAATAATAATAATAATAATAATAATAATAATAATAATAATAATAATAATAATAATAATAATAATAATAATAATAATAATAATAATAATAATAATAATAATAATAATAATAATAATAATAATAATAATAATAATAATGTCGGGCGACAGTAGCTCGGGGAGGTCGTCTGCTAATCCGGAGGTTCCCGGTTCAATTCCCGCTCCTCCCAGGCAGCATGTAGAAGTGTCCTTGAGCAAGACTCTAACTGCTCCCGATGAGCAGGTCGGCACCTTGCATGGTCGCCTCCACCGTCGGTGTGTAAATGTGTGAGTGAATGGGTGAATGTGAGGAACAAATTGTAAAGCGCTTTGGATAAAAGCTGTTATATAAATGCACCATTTACCATTCATATAGGTTTCTCATGGTACAATATGAATACACTGGCTAATAATAATAATAATAATATCATAATCGTCTTTCACAGGATCGTTTAAGAAAAGTGTGATTTGACAAGTTGGTAGTTCTACCTTTTATTCTGTAACCTTGCCTACAATCCAAACAATAGCAATAAACAATGGATTGTGTGAATGTGGAGTGAGCAACTTAATTGGAAATGCAATGAAATTACTGTCAATAATATAGATAGTGTGTCCAACTAGACAAAGTACTGCAGCAATCTGGCAAGGATTTAGCTATAGAACTAAAGCTTGGCACAGGTACAAATATCTTTGAACAAAGAGCTTAGAGGCTGTTAAAAACCTACATGAAATAATAAAGTGTGTAGGAAACTAGACAAGCTGAAGATGAATCCAGTCTCATGGTCTATTATTATTATTAGACGCTGATTCTGACTAGTATTAGTCGATTATAATTACATTAGATGAGCTTAAAATGTATTGTCATCATACAGCACAAGTACAGTACAGCGAAAAGAAGTTTGGCATCCAACCAGACAATGTACACAGGTGATTAAACTAGTGTTTCTTGCTATTCATGTGCACAATCCATATTAACCTGTATTGATTTGTGTGCTCTGTACTAATCCAGAACAGAACAATCCACTGGAACCTCTTCATCCCACAATATGCTCTGGTCTGATGCTGACCGTGTGTTATAGGGCGGATTAGGCGGATTAAGCCTAATCCTTGATTAAAAAAATAAATAAAAAAAACCCTTCCATTGGAGGGAGGGGGGTAGGAGGTCTTACTCGTGAATTTAAATTACACTCAATCCATGTCTTAAAAAAAAATAAAAATAAAGTATTTAATTGTAATAAAATGTTTTAATTAAAGGTGCTATAGATAACATTCAGTCACTGGAGGGCGGCTACGTGGCGTAGTGGGCAAGGCGCTCGCCACGAATACTGGAGACGCTGGGCTCGCCTGTTCGAGCCCAGCGCTCCACATTGCTTTCAGTTTAGCTGGTCGTCCGTACTAATACACATTGGCTGTATTAGGGGGTGGGAAACTGATGGGTGGGGATCGGGCGTTGTGGACAGCGACTCCTACAGGTCGGTTGGTGCGCCTGCGCAGTAGAATCAGGAAGTGTCGGGGGCAGCGTGAGCCTCCCACGCGTTACTCCTCGCCACTGAGAGATCGAGCTGCGCAGGTGAAAAGATGCGACTGCTGTTACCTCAAGTATCGGAGGGGACTTGTGCTATGTATGACTTAGTCCACATTGCAGCCGACTTGTGGGAGGCAAGAAACAGCGTTCGTGACAGGGGAGGGTCGAATTGGATGATACGAAATTGGGATGGGAGAAAATATGGAAAATGGGAGAAAGATTTGATAAAAAAAATAAAAACATTCAGTCACTGGATGTCACACTAGAGGACCAGCATGTCATCTATCCAATCAGATGAATTCCACGTGGGGAAATGGGAAGTAGGGATACATGTAAACAACAACATTAATTTTTTAATTATAAATTCACTATGCGGGGACATTAGGGGGGCTAGCTTATTAAACATTTTCAAAAGTAAAGCTAATAACATACATCTTCACCATAGCCTTTTAATGTACTCTGCTACTTAGATTATTGTACCATCTATTTTCATGTCTGCATTTTATTGCTTTTACTTTGTCAATTCTCTGCTCATTTTATGTCAATTCTCTGTTCATCTTATATGCCTGTCTATATTTATGCCAATTTTATGTCTATTTCATGTCCATTAAATCTACCTTACTGCTGTGCAGCACCTTTCATACAATTATTGTATGAAAGGTGCTTTACAAATAAAGTTTATTATTATTTCTAAAAGCTCTGTGTATTATTGTATTATATATATATATATATATATATATATATATATATATATATATATATATATATATATATATATATATATATATATATATATATATATATATATTATATATTACTTAACCGTCTGTAGTGTTACAGCCGGTTAACAGCCTATAGCGTGGTAGTAAAGGTTTAACCTTCTGTAGTGTGGTAGTGAAATGGTTAACCCTTTGTCGTGTGGCAGTGAAAGGGTTAACCGTCTGTATTGTCGCAGTGAAAGGGTTAACCCTTTGGTAGTGTGGCAGTGAAAGGGTTAACCGTCTGTATTGTTGCAGTGAAAGGGTTAACCTTTTGGTAGTGTGGTAGTGAAAGGGTTAACCCACGTCTTTGCCTTGTGTGTTTTTGAATCACATAACATTCAGGAGGAAACCACTGAAACACAAGAGCGATCATCACCAGAATCTACAGCTGTTATTCCCCACGGTGTACGCTGTTTAACCCTCTTAACACGTCTGCGTGTTTCACACTGTGCGCTTACAGAAATTCAACACGCCCTGGAGGTGCTTCTTCACGTCCATGCCCGTGTACGCCATCATCGTGGCCAACTTCTGCAGGAGCTGGACCTTCTACCTGTTGCTCATCAGCCAACCGGCGTACTTCGAGGAGGTGTTTGGATTCGAGATAAGCAAGGTAACGAGAACCAGACCTGGGCGTAATGAACTGCACCTGGGGGCGTAACGAACTGCACCTGGGCGTAATGAACTGCACCTGGGCGTAATGAACTGCACCTGGGCGTAATGAACTGCACCTGGGCATAATGAACTGCACCTGGGCGTAATGAACTGCACCCGGGCGTAATGAACTGCACCTGGGGGCGTAATGAACTGCACCCGGGCATAATGAACTGCACCTGGGCGTAATGAACTGCACCTGGGCGTAATGAAATGCACCTGGGCGTAATGAACTGCACCCGAAGAGTTCTCGCTGTGTATGAATGAATGAAAGATTTTCTAAAAACTAAAATATATCTGTTAATTTGACATATATACACAAAAGATAATAAACGGGAAGAAGTATACACTTTTTTTTTTTTTTTTTATTCCTACCCCTTTTTAACTATTCATCACAAATTATATAATTTACTTCGAGGAAGTGTTTGGATTCGAGATCAGCAAGGTACCAAGAACTAGACCTGGGCGTAATGAACTGCACCTGAAGAGTTCTAATACAGCATATAGAGATCTTCTCACTGTGTACATGTGGGGCGAGAGTGGCTTGGGAGGTAGAGCAGTCGTCCAGAAGTTCCCGGTTCGATTCCCGCTCCTCCCGAGTAGCGTGTCGATGTGTCCTTGAGCGAGACACTTAACCCCTAATTGCTCCCGATGAGCAGGTTGGCTCCTTGCATGGTCGCCTCCGCCGTCGGTGTGTGAATGTGTGAGTGAATGGGTAAAATGTGAGGAACAAATTGTAAAGCACATTGGATAAAAGCTGTTATATAAATGTACCATTTACCATTTACATAGTTCATTCACTTCCATTCACCTAGTAGTTTAGAAAAAGTGGGGTCCATTTCACTGTTCTGTCTAAGTTAGCTCAGTAGGAGAACATGTAAGGTTTGAACTCTCTACTGGTATCTCCTCAGCTACAGTATATAGACACAGTTATGGAATTCTGGACTTAATCATATCTAACAATAATACATCTGCTCGGATGTGGGGGTCCCAGGAACAGAATCTTTTCAAATGGAGATAGGGTCTTTTACATGACACAGGTTGAGAATCCCCATTTTATTTAGGACTTTTTTTGGGGACCCCACACTTAACACATTCCCTGCCATGACTTATATCCATCAATATAGCCAGTCTGCCACCACTCTAAGCCTATGGAGATGTTCACCTTCTTTGCAGGGCTATAACCTTTTAAATTGTATTGCTAAATTGACATTACTATGGCCCATTCAACATCGATTATCTATCGTTCAGGATGTAGGAATGTTATACTTTTTCATTCATATATTCATACAAAAATACCTTCTAGAATATAAGTATGTTTTTATCGTTTTCTGCAGTAATTCCTAGAACGTGAGCTATAGGCCTAAACGCATATATAGATTATCGATTGCCGTCTATTCCCTAGACACGCTATATTAAAAAATGCAACTGTACATGATCGTATACGTTATGCGTCATCATGCGCGGATGACAGGGGGGGGGGGGGGGGTCGTTTATAATTCCGTGATCGTCAGTAAATGCTTTATGTAGTATGGGTGATATATTGATAAGATCGGTTTGGCTAAAAAGCTGATCACGATGGTTCCAACCGAAAAAAAATTGCCGAAAGGTCTGGATTATTACATATCTCGATGTGATCTATCAAGAAATATCTACAGCAAGAATTTTGGGTCTCAATGAATCCAAAATGACATTGTGGTTAGAAGTGGTGGAGAAAATAAAAGCTAGCATATAATGGTAATGTCTGGTTAGGAGCGAGGGAAAATGGATGGATTATCCAATGGGGGGTCCGGGAGGGGGGGGCACGAGCTAGAGCATATGTGTGTAGGTTTTTAGATAACAGGTATTAAGGGTATATCCTATATAAGACAATTAACTAAAATGTGATTTCATTGGATGTGCACTGTCAACTAATGCTTGTATATCTTATCGTGTGTTGTCATGTTTGTTTATGTGTTTGTTTAAAAAATAATAAAAAGATAAAATACAAAAGATCGGTTTGCGGTGAAATGAATAGACAATTGGGCTGAAAATGACGTTAGCGTCCTCTTACCGTTCGCAGACGAGACTGGAGGAAAAAGATCCCACTTATTTGACGTCGATCTCCTAGATCCATTTCCGGTTTGTATGGCGCAATAAACGCCCAAATCATATTGATTATTGAGTTATGGCAGCGATCCATATGCACGCCAGTGTATGTCTGGAGTCCCGCAACAATATGTGACTGCCGGACGGATTTCCCAGATGCACCGATTGCCACTTCCGGTTGTAACTCGCTCGATCATCCACCAGGCGGCGGTATTGAGGCGTTGCAATATTGTGCAGAGTCCCACTGTATCACCAGAGGCTGGGTGGCTGAGTTATGAATGCCATGGCGAAAAAATTTAATATGATCTCAATATCGCTGTACAGCGTGGTTTGGCAGACAACGCATGGCGGGCAATAACGCTGTACAACGTGAACGGCGGTGGATGTGTTAATGTATTGCATAATTTCAAAACGTGGAATTAAGGAATATCAAAATAAAAGCACACGTTGTTGAACTTGATCATGCATATTTATTAGAACATTTTATTACAGCACTATGTTATCAATACACATTTATAAAATTAGGCATATTTAGCCAAAATATGTTGCCAGAACAAAAATATATATTTCTTTTTATTATTCTTTTTTTACTTGCCCCACTGTCACCTAACCGTGACCCCAATTTGGGTCACGACCCGTAATTTGAGAACCACTGGTCTAGACTAGAGTCTAGAATCTATAGCTCCTTTAAAACAATCCCTCACCCCTGTGCATCTCTTTCTTCCTGCAGGTGGGCATAGTGTCTGCTCTTCCCCACTTGGTCATGACCATCATCGTGCCCATCGGGGGCCAGCTGGCTGATTACCTGCGGTGCAACAACATCATGACCACCACCAACGTCAGGAAGCTCATGAACTGTGGAGGTGAGAGAAAGAGAGAGAGAGAGAGAGAGAGAGAGAGAGAGAGAGAGAGAGACTGAGGGGAGAGAGAGAGAAGAGAGAGAGAGAGAGAGAGAGAGAGAGAGAGAGAGAGAGAGAGAGAGAGAGACGTGCTGCTATGATGCCCGGATTTCCCCCAAGGGGATCAATAATGGAATATCTTATCTTATCTTCCATGGACCTGAACAGGTGTTTTGAGGTGTTTCTGTGTCATCACGGGGTTAACTGTGGAGTCAGCGGCACGAGGTGGAGAACGATGACTGGGTGTAAAGCGACAGTGCTGTGTCTGTCTGTACACTATTTTTGAACTTGGATGAGATCAATAGAGAGAGAGAGAGGAAGCGTATCCAGTACACATCTATAGTCTCTGCTGCGTCAGGCGTGTGGAGGCTCTCTTATGTCAGGTCCCATCGCCCTCGAGAGCCTCTCATAACGAGGAAGGAGTCTAAAACATTTGGGATAAAGACGTCTTGTTTTGTTCAGTTTATTAGTTTCGTTTAGTTTTGATTTGATTTTTTTTTATTTGGAATCTTTATTTCGAACATGTAAATAAAATACAATATACAAACAAACAATATGAAATCAAAACAAATCATTGATCTCAAGAAATGAAATGAAAAAAGAAATTATAATAAACAAAAGCAAAACATAACTCAATAGGATGAAGTATTCACTTATTTTATCCTACCCCTTTTCCATTACTCAAATGAGTGTACTACTGTAATTTAAAACTTTACAAAACATATATATATATATATATATATAATATATATGCAAAACAAAAAACTAAAATTATATATGTAAAACATGAAAGACTAAAAAAGAAAATTTAAACACCCGTGAATGTCAAATCCCTTCCTCATCCCTGTACCTTGTGAACATCATTTCCTTATAATTCAGTTTATTAGGATCCACAATTAGCTACAGCATTGCAGTAGCAATTGTTCATCGGTCCCACAGAAATGACAGCGAATGTCTTTCTTTATTGCACGTGTTTTTGCCTCCCGGACGGGGGGCACGGTGATGACTCAGCACCATCTTGTTCTCCTGGGGAAAGCCCTGGAGTTTATCTCCCAATACCAAGTGTGTAGCCTTGTTCAAATGAAACACGTCCCTGGTAATATCTGTCTTTCATCTGCAGGCTTTGGGATGGAGGCAACCTTTCTCCTGGTGGTCGGCTTCTCCCACACGAAGGCCATCGCTATCACCTTCTTGGTCCTGGCCGTGGGCTTCTCGGGCTTCGCCATTTCAGGTGAAACTAGTATTATGGCGTATTTCTCTCTGTGTCCTAGATCCTGACCTCTTATCGCTGTTGTGGAGTTCTCTCACGTAACGTAAAACAGATCAAAAGAGCTCTCCGAGTTGCCTCGCTCCAACCTCTGAGTCCGCAGAGGGAGCTTGCTTTGATCTCTTCTATCGAGAAACGCATAATTACTTTGATTAGGCCGAGGCCAAGGCCTAATCAAGAGAGGTGTTACCTTTGAATACTTGGCTTACAGTTTAGTTACAACTCAAGCGTTTGGCAGCGGATAGTCTTTTACCATAGTGATGATTCCAATGCTAATATTGTAAATACGTCTTCCTCACAAGGTTTCAACGTCAACCACCTGGACATCGCCCCTCGCTACGCTAGCATCCTCATGGGCATCTCTAACGGCGTCGGCACTCTGTCTGGCATGGTGTGCCCACTTATAGTCGGTACCATGACCAAACACAAGGTGAGATCTCGTTCTGAATACAGGTTGTGCTGTATTTCATACAAAACATCTACACACGATTACAGTCGACGCAATCTCAGTGTGCGTCAGACGTTCAGTTACCGTTCGAGTGGATAACGTCTGCTAGCATACTTGTTTTACACACTCACACTGCAAATGCAACCCATGTTTCAGAATCGCTCACAATATAGATGCTCCGTCATTCATTACACAGTTACTGAGATTGAAACTCATCCTCATTTTAGAGTTTAAATCAGGGGTTCTCAAAGTTTTGGAACCCAACATTGGATTGAGGACCGCAGAAAACCGCTAGCTAACAGGACAGAAGATAGTTACTGTCAAATGACCATAGT
The DNA here is from genome assembly GCF_963971535.1 of Notolepis coatsorum. NCBI lineage: Eukaryota > Metazoa > Chordata > Actinopteri > Aulopiformes > Paralepididae > Notolepis > Notolepis coatsorum. The sequence goes on from NC_140174.1 coordinate 12,158,973, forward strand.
ATTGTATCCATAGCTATAATATAGAATATAGATATAGCTCTGCAAAAATAGTGACGCACAGTGAAAATAGGCTCTAGATAGCTGGCGCTCTAGCTACGAGGATAAGACTAATCCCTGGCGTTGAAAGTGTTAAAAGACAAGTACTGTGTGACGTTGTAGGTTGGTTTAAAAATAGTGGAAGGGAATCAAATACTACGCATGCATTCACACCATAACAACTCATCGTGGGCCACCGGGAACGTTTCCGAGGGACGCCGTTGGCCCGCAGGCCGCATTTTGAGAACGCCTGGTTTGGTTTAAATCCAAATACACACAGAGGAACAGCGTGGAGGTATGTTCTCATCTGCCAACATATCTCCGTTGAAGGCGTTTATAGTTCATTTCTGCACCATCTATCTCTCACGTCCATTCGTTTTTAACCACCTTTCCTTCTAAACTCATGTTTTCATCTTCTACTAATAGTCACTCCTCTTCTCCTTTCTCTGCTCTCTCTCTCTCTCTCTCTCTCTCTCTCTCGCTGTAGACGCGGGAGGAGTGGCAGGGTGTGTTTCTCATTGCCTCACTCGTTCATTATGGAGGTGTTATATTCTATGGTGTGTATATTCCTCTCTTCCTCTTCTTGTCCACCTCATCCCTCTCTCTCACCCAACATGATGGTCAACTCTCCATTAACCCTTTCACTGCCGCACTACCAAATGGTTAACCCTTTCACTACCACACTACAGAAGGTTAACCCTGTGATACCGTCTGTAGTGTGATAGTAAAGGGTTAACCTTCTGTAGTGTGGTAGTGAAAGGGTTAAGGCCTGTGTTGTTCTTACGGCAATATGTTTTACAGGAGAGGGGGGGTCAATGGATGTATCTTTTGACTTTATTCACTTGCACAACAGTGGCAGATACAACCCCTGCTACATCACGTCCATCTTCCTGCAAACTAATTAAACAATGTTGACAAAAACATACTTTTTTGTTTCACAGAAAAATTTGAGCACAGTCTGGTTTGACTACCACTGGTCTAGACTCTGGATCACAGTCTGGATTCACTACAGAACCACTGGTCTAGACTCTAGAGCACAGTCTGGATTCACTACAGAACCAATGGCGCCAATTCTTTAACCACTTATTGAAGAGCTTTGAGCAGTCCTTTGTGCCGGTGGCAATCAGGCTCCACAACCAGGCAGGGCCAGGACGGGCTAACTGCCGTGGACTGGAGGATCTGATTTGTGGACTGTAATTAATTAACAACCTGAATAGACTCTTTTTTATTATTATAATAATTCTTTTTTAACCACTTTTAGCTATATTTTAACCCTATTTTAGCTATTTTTTTCTTTTCTTTCTTAGCCCTACGTATTATGTCCGTCTTTGTTTTGAACATATACTAATTAATTGTATGTTATGTATTAACATAACATGTTATGTTTTTAAATGGCTGTTGATGCTGTGATGGACACCTGAATCTCCCCTCTGGGATAAATAAAACCACTGGCCTAGAGCACAGTCTGGATTCACTACAGAACCACTGGCCTAGAGCACAGTCTGGATTCACTACAGAACCACTGGCCTAGAGCCCAGTCTGGATTCACTACAGAACCACTGGCCTAGAGCACAATCTGGATTCACTACAGAACCACTGGCCTAGAGCCCAGTCTGGATTCACTACAGAACCACTGGCCTAGAGCCCAGTCTGGATTCACTACAGAACCACTGGCCTAGAGCACAGTCTGGATTCACTACAGAACCACTGGCCTAGAGCCCAGTCTGGATTCACTACAGAACCACTGGCCTAGAGCACAATCTGGATTCACTACAGAACCACTGGCCTAGAGCACAGTCTGGATTCACTACAGAACCACTGGCCTAGAGCACAGTCTGGATTCACTACAGAACCACTGGCCTAGAGCACAATCTGGATTCACTACAGAACCACTTTCCTAGAGCACAATCTGGATTCACTACAGAACCACTGGCCTAGAGCACAATCTGGATTCACTACAGAACCACTGGCCTAGAGCACAGCCTGGATTCACTACAGAACCACTGGCCTAGAGCACAGTCTGGATTCACTACAGAACCACTGGCCTAGAGCACAGTCTGGATTCACTACAGAACCACTGGCCTAGAGCACAGTCTGGATTCACTACAGAACCACTGGCCTAGAGCACAATCTGGATTCACTACAGAACCACTGGCCTAGAGCACAATCTGGATTCACTACAGAACCACTTTCCTAGAGCAGTGGTTCCCAAAGTCGGGGTCGCGACCCAAAGGTGGGCCGCGAACAGCCACGGGTGGGCCGCGAGATGATTTAAAAAAAATAAAAAAACAATAAAAAAATATATTTATTTTTATTTTTTATTTTTTTATTTTTATTTTTTTTTGTCAGGCCACTGAACTTAGAAGCAGGCCAGGACAGTGTTTCTAGTTGTATTCTAAATTTCTATTCTATTGTATTCAAAAATGTGACTATATGGTTTTATATTAACTTAATAAATAAACAAAAACGAAAAATCTACTTATTTCAACGAACATTTCAAACTAAATAACAGATTATGCACATAAAACGCTGAAAACAACCGAAGCAACAATAGTATTTTAATGAGGCTATTATTATTATCATTATTATTTTGCAACAAGTTAGCCCTCTCATAAATAGCACATATAAATGAATAACTAACTTGAACTAACTTAATAGGATTGAAGTGATATTTGGCTTAAAAAATCGGTCGCCTGGCAAAAAAAAAAGAAAAAAAAGCCTGACGATGTGCATTGGGCCGCGGCTCTCTGACGCCTTATTTTCTGGGCCCTGGCCTGAAAAGTTTGGGAACCCCTGTCCTAGAGCACAATCTGGATTCACTACAGAACCACTGGCCTAGAGCACAGCCTGGATTCACTACAGAACCACTGGCCTAGAGCACAGCCTGGATTCACTACAGAACCACTGGCCTAGAGCACAGTCTGGATTCACTACAGAACCACTGGCCTAGAGCCCAGTCTGGATTCACTACAGAACCACTGGCCTAGAGCACAGTCTGGATTCACTACAGAACCACTGGCCTAGAGCACAGTCTGGATTCACTACAGAACCACTGGCCTAGAGCCCAGTCTGGATTCACTACAGAACCACTGGCCTAGAGCACAGCCTGGATTCACTACAGAACCACTGGCCTAGAGCACAGTCTGGATTCACTACAGAACCACTGGCCTAGAGCACAGTCTGGATTCACTACAGAACCACTGGCCTAGAGCACAATCTGGATTCACTACAGAACCACTGGCCTAGAGCACAGTCTGGATTCACTACAGAACCACTGGCCTAGAGCACAGTCTGGATTCACTACAGAACCACTGGCCTAGAGCACAATCTGGATTCACTACAGAACCACTGGCCTAGAGCACAATCTGGATTCACTACAGAACCACTGGCCTAGAGCACAGTCTGGATTCACTACAGAACCACTGGCCTAGAGCACAGTCTGGATTCACTACAGAACCACTGGCATAGAGCACAGTCTGGATTCACTACAGAACCACTGGCCTAGAGCACAATCTGGATTCACTACCGATCTAATCTCGACAGGATTGTCCTCCCTCCCTGCCTGGTAGGTATCTTCTGAGTCCTCTCTCCCCGCCTGGTAGGTATCTTCTGAGTCCTCTCTCCCCGCCTGGTAGGTCTCTTCTGATTCCTCTCTCCCCGCCTGGCAGGTCTCTTCGCCTCCGGAGAGAAGCAGCCGTGGGCCGAACCGGAGCAGCTGAGCGACGAGAAGTGCGGCATCCTGGACGAAGACGAGCTGGCGAACGAGACGGAGGAGCTGTATCGTACGAGCGGAGGAGGAGGAGGAGGAGGAGGAGGTTACGGCGCCATGAACCAAGGAGGCGACCCCAACGGATCAGGAGGAGGAGGAGGAGGAGGAGGAGGAGGAGGAGGCGGTGAAGGAGGTTGGGTGTCGGACTGGGACAAAACCGAGGAATATGTACAACCAGCCGGAACCAATAGCTACCTGTACGGAGGCGGAGACAACCGGGAGCTAAGATAAAATCAGGACCCACTGCGAATAGCCTTGGGGCTGGGTTGGGGGTGGGGAGGGAGGGAGGGGGGTGATAGCAAGACAGAAACAGTAGATCCAAGAGTGAAGCTTCCTTGTGGCACGGGGGGAACTCTGAAATAAGGGGTGGGGCTTGTTGGCGGGATGACGGGGCTGATGGGATGACGGGAAAAGAAACTGCTCGACAGCCAGTCTGGTCGCTTTATTCACATTGAACTGTATAACGGATGATCGCTGCGCAGTGGATGTGGACGACGGAGACATGGAATCTAAAAATGTATGCGTGTGTTTTTTTTTTGTGCATTTGTGTCCCTTGTTTTGACAGGCCAGGCTCTGTAGGAGTGTATTCTAGGGCTTCAAAAGAACGTCTTTGTTGACGCCGGTGTTTTTAGGCCTAGTTCTTTCTTTAATCATGTGTTTATGATTCCCCCGATGGTCTAATAGTAATCCTATGTAAACCGATACGGTTGGAATTTCCTTGACAGAAAACTAAGTCACACGAATTTCACAATGTGGTCAATCACATCACGATACCTTCACATGCGCTAAATGTGATCACACGTAATAATAATAAGTAATAAGTCAAGTTTAATACCATGGAAAAAGTGCTCGTGTGACATTGCGTGAGCCCACGCGGAATTATGCAAATCGCACGTGTTCCAAAAACACGTTGAAAACACCTTAAAAACACCTTAAACTTTGCGTGGCTTGTCTATAAGGGTTCGTTTATATGTTCTTCTTTTTTATTATTATTATTATATTAATCTTTCACTATGTGTAGATGTACATTACGTACATATGACAACTGTTAGCTAAGGCTGTGATCACATTGGACTCTTTTTTCTTGCGCTCAAACGCGAGGCGTGGTGGTGTAGAGAATCTAAAGTGCACAGGGAGCAACGAGCGATACCACTGATTGGTCTGTTTTGCGTCAATATCTTTTCAGATTTGTAATCCCTCCCCTCGGTTGATTTTAATTGGTCCGTTGACAAGAAGACGTGACATTGAGGCGGCTACGTGGCGTAGTGGGCAAGGCGCTTGCCACGAAATGCTGGAGACGCTGGGCTCGTCAGTTCGAGCCCAGCGCTCCACATTTGCTTTCAGTTTAGCTGGTCGTCCGTACTAATACACATTGGCCGTATTAGGGGGTGGGAAACTGATGGGTGGGGATCGGGCGTTGTGGACAGCGACTCCTACAGGTCGGTTGGTGCGCCTGCGCAGTAGAATCAGGAAGTGTCGGGGGCAGCGTGAGCCTCCCACGCGTTACTCCTCGCCACTGAGAGATCAAGCTGCGCAGGTGAAAAGATGCGACTGCTGTTACCTCAAGTACCGGAGGGGACTTGTGCTATGTATGACTTAGTCCACATTGCAGCCGGCTTGTGGGAGGCAAGAAACAGCGTTCGTGACAGGGGAGGGTTGAATTGGATGGTATGAAATTGGGATGGGAGAAAATATAGAAAATGGGAGAAAAAGTGGATCAAAAAAAAAGAAGACGTGACATTGACGTTGAAACCTTTTCAACCGAGAGCGCCCGGAAGAGCTTCAAAAACGCGAGGCACGTAGTTAGGAGGAAAAAGTTCAAAAAGGTGTCCAATGTGATCACAGCTAAATTCTCAAAATCAGTCAGGTTAATGTTCACACTTTGAGGAAAAAGCATCTTACTCGTGCCAATACAGTAAGTATTTTGAGCTGTAGTATTGGTTTCCGGTGACACGTGGGGAAGTGGCGTAAAAAGGTAATTACAGTGGTCTCCGTCGAGGCCATATACGGTGTGGTTACCATGGCGACATGGCGTTGTTCAGATACAGCGTTTTGACTTAGTGCGACTAAACTAAATGTGCTAGGCTTCTGACCCGTCTGCCTGAAATGACTGTCTGCTGACAGACCTGGGGAACAGAACTGCCTTGTACAGGATTTACAAGGAGTGTGGCTTTACATTGGACTGAGAATCTGAGAATCTGAGAATCTCATAACAAATATATATATATTGTTGTTGTTGTTGTTGTTGTTGATGGTGGTGTTTTCCTGCGCTAGGTTTTTGATCTCTCAGCAGTTTTCCTTCATGGTCTCATGGAGTAGAATTTTCCTTCAAAATTCTATTTCGTGGGGGGTGGGAGGTGGGGGAAATCATGTTAACCTTTTTATGTTTACCCTGTACGTGTGATGTAGAGTCTACATTCTAGACAATACAGTTGTATTGCAGTGACATTGGAATCTATTTGTAGAGAAGCCGTTTGCACCGAGTAACCAGACACCCCCCCTCCAAACCCATACCAAGCCCGTTCGCTTTGTCTCAGTGACTAAGCAATAAACTAGACCCAATGTATGTCGGATTACATAGTTGCGGAGCCATGCGACTCCCCCCCCCCCCCCGCCCCGGCCTCACACTAGTGCCACTGAGGACACGCACTTCCCAACGAGCCAATACAACACTAGATCAGCGGGTTACCACTGACGACAGCACAGGTTGTGGGGGAACATAAGCCTTTTACATTATGCTCTCTATTCTGAGTTTTCCACATAGTTTACATACTTTATGTTTACATACATGACTCCACCCACTGATAAAGTTGGACGCAGCAGTGTCACTAGTGGAAAGGTTAGCCTAGAGCTCTGCTCAAAATGCAGTGAATTATAATGTTACTCAACATAAAAGCACATAAGGCTGGCATAATTTTATTTACAGAAGTCATAGAACTCCATTGTTTTCCAAAGAAACATTAAAACAAGTCACAGAACATACTTTACTGAATCGCCGTATTAAAGCGTCAGTTTTTGCATAGAGTCTGGGCTAAACTAAGATCAGTGGTACAAAAAAGACTAGGATATTGGCGTTCATGAAGAACAAGAGGAAACTACTTAAATAACCAGTAAAAGTGGAAGATGTCCCAGAGGTTTGATGCAACGCATGTGTATCTGGCTTTCTGTGTGAGAATTGAGTTACTATATTACCGGTCGCTAACTTTGTTACTGTAGGCCGTCCTCCTCTAAACATGAGCCACGGTTAACGTTAGCTAACAAGAACACACTAAAAGCGATTCATGTAAACCTAACATTACCCTTACAACGCAGCAATGTCTCCCTCAGCTAACATTAACGTGACTTTAGATCACAGACTCACAGCTTACAGGCATTTCATAGAACTCAATAAGGCTAAATAAATACTAACTACTAATGTTAAATGACTTAATTAAACCTAGTTGGTGCAGCCCACTCTTAGACACTTAGATCGACCCTTAGTCTAAAATCGGCCCGAATAACAGAATCTGAGCCAAACAAATAGTGTTTCAGAATGTTAAATGGTACAGTGCATACGCGATAAACGATTCTCACTGGCAAAATACCAGTCTACGGATCTCACAGTCGACACCTCCCTTCCTGAGACACCTCTCTCTTTCTCCGGGGACCTATGGAGTATACTCTCTCTCTCCTATACCCTATATGTTTGCTTTAATGATGGAACTTACTCAAGTGTTATCCTTAGAAGATATGCTGAAGGATCAGTATGTTTTAAACACTTTTAAACACAAAACTGCAACAAAAGATGAAAAATAACGTATGGCCACACAACGTCATTGCACTGTAAGTCATGTAGTAGCTATCGGTCAGTGTTGTGAGATATTTGGGCTAGTTGATCCCTGAGTCCCGGTTGAATACCTGAGTCACGGTTGAATACCTGAGTCACGGTTGAATACTGAGTCACGGTTGAATACCTGAGTCACGGTTGAATACCTGAGTCACGGTTGAATACCTGAGTCACGGTTGAATACCTGAGTCACGGTTGAATACCTGAGTCACGGTTGAATACCTGAGTCATGGTTGAATACCTGAGTCACGTTGAATACCTGAGTCACGGTTTAAGCCCTGAGGTGTCCTGTTCAGCAACACGTTGGCAGGAGAGAAAGTGCTTGTCAGTGGATTATTACAGTATTGAAATAATAGTTAGTCGATCCCCTTCACAGTTGAAAGGAAGATATATACGTTTTATGATTTTTACTGTTGTTGTTGTTGTTGTCGTCGTCATCGTTGTTTTGTTTTTGTTTGTTTCACTAAATCTTTTTCCAGTTTTATTGTTACACTGTTTTGTTCTTGACTGCAAACCGTTAAAATGTATATGTAAAAGAAAAACAATATTGTATAATAAAACCTAGAGGTGATTAATTACTATATCATTTCAATGATTACATATCACACAGACAGAGTATGAAATTACCTACTTTCTTAATGGTTGAAGGCATAGGCGGCGGGTGAGCTGGACATTAGGGTAGGCTATAGATGGGATAGGACTCCTTTTTCTTTTTTGCTTGCACGCAACGGTGCTGTCCAGGTTCTGATTTCATACAATACACACACCCACTAGGCTACTACAGCGAGCCCCACTCATTTCATATAGTGCAAATTAATTGTTCAAATGAAGGCATCCAATATGATTAACCATTGTCTTACCTTAATGCAACAAAATAAAAATGCGACGTTTCGCGCATCAATGATATTTCTGCTTTAAGTTTGTCTGTGAGATCACTTTCAATGTGAAGCGGACTCAGAGTGGACTGTCTCTCCTGGCGCATATTGTTGTTCTTCTTAGCCAGTTTCGGATGCGCCTCATTGGAAAGACCGTTCACAAGTTGCGGTGCTGACGGCAATGAAGGAAAGGTTTTCCGTAATTTGGATCTCATCATGCTTTGAAAACAATGTACATAGTAGCTCTAAAAAGTTTCCACTGTTTGATTAACTCTGACTCAGTCTCATCATGCCCTCGTAGAGCAAGCCCTTGGCCTCAGGTGATCCGGTGTTATGCCCAGGCCGCATGTAACTTGGAATGGAGTTCCAGGTCTTGGCAGCTCTCACGGAGAGGGCTGATTTGCTAAATGTACTTGTCCTTAATGGAACAGCCAAGTCACCCGGTACAACAGTTCTGGTGAACCTGGAGGTGAAAAAATCTGAAAATGGGGTGGGGCTAGACCATGGAGGATTTTGAAGACCAGACTGGCATCGGTTAGTTTTGATGATGCGGCGTGATTGGTTACTGCCTGCAGTCTGGAATGTTAAACGGCCACCACACCTACTGCCATTGACACCTTGGTTGGCCGACCCTTGCGTATTGTCACCACCGGGCTGCAGCAGCCCACACACACACAATATCGTAGCCTAGGCTGCCTATAATAATGCGCAGACTGGGGCTGCCCATTTGGGTAGGCATAGCCTAGCCTGGCCTAATATACCCGCCGCCTATGGTTGAAGGAACACACCTATATCCGCTTCCAGCATTTATATAAGGTGCATTTATACAACAGGTGCATTTATATAACAGCTTTTATCCAAAGCGCTTTACAAATTTGTTCCTCACATTTTACCCACATTTTTCACACCGACGGCGGAGGCGACCATGCAAGGTGCCGACCATGCAAGGTGCCGACCTGCTCATCGGGAGAAGTTATGGGTTTAAGTGTCTTGCTCAAGGACACTTCGACACGCTGCCCCGACAGGAGCGGGAATCCAACCAGGAACCTCCGGATTACCAGACGACTGCTCTACCTCCTGAGCCACTTATAAGAAACACATGTAGCCTAGAGTAAATATGTTTTGATGACCTAGGCTCTGCAAACTCCTCCCCCCCGGACTGCGTAGTGCACCTTCACCAGTAAACAACACAAAGCCTCTTGTTCTAGTTGCCAGTCTGCAGTCGAATTACTACTTCCCCCCTGTCCCCCAACCCCCTCTCTATCATCCTCGCACAGGCTAATTTGACTCCCCCCCCCCCCCCCCCCCCCCCCCCCCCCCCATCTCCTCCTCTCCCGACGGGTGGTGTCACGTTACGCCCCTGCCTCGGCCTGCGTATTGATCACAGAGCTAAAGATATTACACCAGAGGAAATCGGCGAGAGAGAGAGAGAGAGAGAGAGAGAGAGAGAGAGAGAGAGAGAGAGAGAGAGAGAGAGGACGCAGAGGTTTTCATGGGGCCTGAAAGAGGGTCTCGCTAAACCGCCGACGTCTAAGTGCTGAGGACAGGGACTCACTCTCTCGCCCTCTACGTTGTCTGAAATCAGGGGGGATTATCTCCCATCCATCTGCCAGAGAGAGAGAGAGGGAGAGAAGAGAGAGAGAGAGAGAGAGAGAGAGAGAGAGAGAGAGAGAGAGAGAGAGAGAGAGAGAAAGAGAAGAGAGAGAGAGAGAGAGAGAGAGGGAGAGAGAGAGAGAGAGAGAGAGAGAGAGAGAGAGAGAGAGAGGGGAAGGATGGGAGATATCCATTGGTGATATCAGATCGTACTGCATGGAATACTATACGTTTGTTCTCTTTTTTTTGGTGCATTCATAGAACAAGGTTTTTTTTAAGAAATGAGCAGAGACAAATGACACACAGAAACAGAACAGGAGCAGAGGGGGCAGGCTGTCGGGTTAGCCCAGGCCTCTCTGTCTGACACACTGTGGCGAGGAGCTTCCTGACACCATACTAGCAGGTCCGACCAATTAAAATCAAGACGGACAAGAGCACAGGAGGATTCTACTGTTCCTCTCCTCCCTCTGTGTCTCTGTCCTCTCGGGCGTCGTTCTGTCGGGGTGGGAGATATCTCGCTGACAGTTGTTTCACAAAAAATGCGTAGGGCGACTGGGTCGCGCAGTGGACTAAGCACTCGCCTTCCACCGCAGAGACTCTGGGATCTAATCCAACTGTCAGCGGTACCTCCGGCTTGGTCAGTCGTCCCTACTATCACAATTGGCAGTGTTAGCGGGTGGGAAGCCGGCGGGGTATGTGTCCTGGTCGTTGTAAACAGCGACTCCTACTGGTCGGTCGGGCGCCTGTTCAGCAGGGAGGGGATCCGGGGGAAATAGCGTGAACCTCCGCACGCGTTACATTCCCCCAATTAAACTCCTTGCTGTGAAAAGAAGCGGCTGTCGACTCCACATGTATCGGAGGAGGCATGTGGTAGTTCTACACCCTCCCCAGGCCGACCAGGAAGGGAATTGGCATAA
>NC_140174.1:12170188-12241408 GCF_963971535.1 Notolepis coatsorum
GGGAAGCCGGCGGGGTATGTGTCCTGGTCGTTGTAAACAGCGACTCCTACTGGTCGGTCGGGCGCCTGTTCAGCAGGGAGGGGATCCGGGGGAAATAGCGTGAACCTCCGCACGCGTTACGTTCCCCCAATTAAACTCCTTGCTGTGAAAAGAAGCGGCTGGCGACTCCACATGTATCGGAGGAGGCATGTGGTAGTTCTACACACTCCCCAGGCCGACCAGGAAGGGAATTGGCATAACGACTAAATTGGAATGGGTGAAAAATACAGAAAGCCCCCCCCCCCCCCCACACACACACACACACAAAATAAATAAAAAAGGGGCCCTTGCATAATTACCAATGTGGTGTAGCTACCTGTGGTTGACCAAACGACGTGAGAAAGAAGTACAGGCTTCCTGCAGGTTTCAACAAGTTACCACTTTGAATAGAATTGAATACCTATTTAGATTAGATTAAACTCAAATGTATTGTCCTCATGCAGCACAAGTACAGTACAACTAAAAGAAGTTTGGCATCCAACCAGAGTGCAAATGTAACTGTAGTGCAAAAGGAATATACAATGTACAGGTGATTAAACTGGGTACAAAATATATAAATTACAATTAGTACTACCGAGTAATAGTGCTAATCAGATGTATGTACAGTGTTATAGTATAATATGGACAGTGATACAGGTGTAAAGTGTATGGTAGTAAGTCATACTGTCCAGCAGCGTAACTAGTAAGAGTAGGATATGTACAGATATAGATATAGTATCTACAGATATGTACTATGTGCAGGTAAATACAGACAGGTGTGGATAGATACTGTATATACCATGTATATATATTTATTCTCACCACATATATATTATATATGTGGTGAGAATAAATATATATATATATATATGGTATATATACAGTATTTGTACATGTATGCTATCATACTAAGTGCTAAGGGTTATTTGCAGGTGTACAGTAAGTAAGTATATAGAGGGGTTATATGCAGGTATATACAGACAAGATTTCATGGCCATACTGACAAAAAATAAGTAATTCCATACTAATTGTTGGGGGGAGCTGGCTATTACTGTACTGCTTACTTTGCACATGTAGACACAATGTAATGCTGATTGGAGCCACCCAACTCCTCGTCCAATCAACAGTCATCTCCCGCCTCGACTACTGCAACGCACTGCTTGCTGGCCTTCCGACCACTGCCACCAAGCTTCTTCAGCTCATTCAGAACGCAGCGGCCCGCCTGATCTCAAACCTACCGAAGTCGGCCCATGTCACCCCACTTCTCAGGGACCTGCACTGGCTCCCCATTGCCATACAAATCCCGCTTCAAGGCCCTCGACCTGGCATATCGTGCGGCGAAGGGAACGGCTCCTGCCTACCTCTGGTCAATGGTCTCCAACTACACACCCTCAAGACCCCTCCGCTCTGCATCTTCTGGCCGTCTCAGACCCACTCCTATCCGAGCTCCGGGAGGGTCATCAAGGAGAAGTCGCCTATCTCGGTCCTTGCCCCACAATGGTGGAACGAACTTCCCACCACAGTTAGGACAGCCGAAACCCGTCCAATCTTTCGCCATCGACTAAAGACACACTTCTTCAATCATTATCTGAAATGAAAGAAGAAGAAAAATCTAACCCTAACTAAGCTTACTTTACTATCATGCACTTGTCCTAATATATACTAACCTACACTGTAGCACTCAACACTTTGATGAACATTGTTACTCAGCTGATAGAGTTGTACCCTTCCTGCTGTCTTGTCGTACAAAACTTGTAAGTCGCTTTGGATAAAAGCGTCAGCTAAATGACAAGATGTAAATGTAAATGTAAATAAAGTGGAAACGGGATACCAGGAAATGTATTTTGTGTTTACATGCAGAGCGGAGTAACTGACCAGACACTCTAGCCATCACCCATCAGGGGCTGTCAGAGTGTAGAGCTACTTAACACTTATTTTAACTAATAAATACCACTTACAGCACCTTTAACGTTCACAGGTGTGTGTGTGTGTGTGTGTGTGTGTGTGTGTGTGTGTGTGTGTGTCTGTGTGTGTGGTGGATGGGTGGGGCTGATAGGACCTATAGCCACCAGTCAGGCCCATGCCTGCTCATAATAGGCTACATGACCATTCAAGGCCCACTTAAGGGTGTTGGATGATATATGATATGACAGCCTACCTTGGACAAACAGGGCAGTATTAGAAGTGTGCATCCTGTGGCATATAGGCTGCTACTCCCTTCATTAGAGTCTGTCACAATGTCGACTTGGTAGTCATGGCTTGTTGCTGTCCTGAATTCTCAGCTTGCAGTCCTTGGTTGGGGGGGGGCTAGTGCAAACATGGAGAAGTTAACATATAGACAACATTTTATGTCAAAAGTCAAAACGCATACTGTCACAGGTGTGTATGTGTGTGTGTGTAATGTGTATGTGTGGTGGGTGAGTAGGCGGGCTATAGTCACCACCAGTCCAGTAGCCTGCTGATTGGCTCAGGTCAAGCCATACTTTTTTCCTCTCCCGTCACAATGTTGATTCGGTAGTTTGGTTTGTTTCTTACCTTGATAAAAAAAAGTCAACAAGTGTGTGTGTTGACTGAAAATCAAAATATTAATCAAAGTGAATCTTTCAATCTTTAATTACTTAATTATTAGCTAATTTAGTAAGTCACCTACTTGAGTTGTTCTTTTCACGTGCAACTGTCTGCACTGGAGTGGCACGTGAGCTTCAGCGTTTCACACAAACGGCTGGAAAACGTTAATAGAGCAGCAGACAAAGACTAGCTAACTCAAGACAACCAGTACAGCTAACTGACCATGCACAGCAGACTCACTGTCACACAGCAAGACCAGAAGAGACACGACACAGCCAACACCTTCCCTTCCTCAGTAAGTAAGTAGCCTACTAAGTTATTCTAACCTGTACCGATTCTGTATGGCCACCGACAGGGCTATTAAAAACACTACCAGTACATACAACATACAACCGTTAAGTCTGTGGTAAAATGTTACTTTCAGTTGGCGTGTGGTATATTCCTCTGGGCTGTCAGTGCCTGCCATGCTCCCAGGTTTGGCTCTGTTGCATTTTATTTGGACCATGTCATTGTTGAAGAACCATCTCACCTGGATTTAATTGTGTCCCCCGAGAGGACCGGTGTGAATGTGGGGGCGACATAGAAACCAAGGTGACAGAATGACAACGCAGAGAGACTACTAGGCTGTCATTGTAGTGGATTATACCTGGATGTACGGTGAAGAAACATGGTTGCTGCTGCCACCTAGTGGCACAGGGCTGACATGTCACACACTTACTGTACTTATTAAATACTTTCCTCCATTAGCTTGGCAGTGGCACATTTGTCCAAACCAAGGTTTGGGCTCTCAAAACAGTTAACACAGATGTATAAACCTTTGAAAATGTTGCAAAAGTATAGAATATGTTTTCATTGTTTTTACACAAATTACAAAACCACATTTACAACCAAAAGTCTACAGTCTATGAATTCAATTTACCACGAATAGAGGAAAGTATTTTTGTAAGTAAGTGTGACTACTAGGCTGTCATTGTAGTGGATTATACCTGGATGTACGGTGAAGAAACATGGTTGCTGCTGCCACCTAGTGGCACAGGGCTGACATGTCACACACTTACTGTACTTATTAAATACTTTCCTCCATTAGCTTGGCAGTGGCACATTTGTCCAAACCAAGGTTTGGGCTCTCAAAACAGTTAACACAGATGTATAAACTTTTGATAATGTTGCAAAAGTATAGAATATGTTTTCATTGTTTTTACACAAATTACAAAACCACATTTACAACCAAAAGTCTACAGTCTATGAATTCAATTTACCACGAATAGAGGAAAGTATTTTTGTAAGTAAGTGTGTGCCACTAGGTGGCAGCAGCAACCAGTTTTATTTTTTTATTATTTTTACTGTACATTCAGGTATAATCTACTATGGCTGTGCCTAGTTTGATTGATTGATTGAAAACTTTATTAACAGATTGCAGAATGGGTACAATATACAGTACGGCTCAATACAAACAAATGCTAAGAGGATGCAGACCTCTTAGTAATTTTGAATTGAAAATGGGGGACCCTGATGTAAACAAGACGAAAGTCTATCTCTGGTCTGCATCCCCAATTGTGTGTATTGAGCCGTACTTTATTCTGCAATCTGTTAATAAAATGTTCAATCAATCAATCAATCACCGTGCAATCCATTCTTTGTGGATCCCGCCCTAAGTGTTTTAAGATAACTAAATGGTAAATGGTGCATTTATATAGCAGCTTTTATCCAAAGCGCTTTACAATTTGTTCCTCACATTTTACCCATTCACTCACACATTCACACACCGATGGCGGAGGCAACCATGCAAGGTGCCAACCTGCACATCGGGAGCAATTAGCGGTTAAGTGTCTTGTTCAATGACACTTCGACACGCTGCCAGGAGCGTGGAGGAGTGGAGGAGCGGGAATCGAACCGGGTGCCTCCGGATGACCAGACGACTGCTCTACATCCTGAGCCACTGTCGCCCCCAGTGCAGTGCCCGTTCAATATAAGATAAGATACGATATTCCTTTATTGATCCCCTTGAGGAAATTCAGGCATCATAGCAGCATGGGGGAGGGGAGGTACAGGTATGGTCAGGGTAATAGTAGAAATACATAAATATAGGCAATAAAATTGAATCTGAATATAAAAATATGGGGGAAAAAAACACTGTAAACTATATAATTAACTCTGAATATTGAGATGTAATTACGTCTTTCAAACTGTCTGTTAACTAAATAATGCGCTTAATTTATCAATAGCTATACGTTACCCTAAATTGTATTACTATTATGGGGAGATCCTTATCAAGCTTCGATACTGTTTTATAAAAAAAAAAAAAAATGTAATTATGTTTTTGGTAGTTTTTTTTAATTGTTTTTACTACCGGGCAGTCCGGTAGAGAGAGAGAGAGAGAGAGGAAGAACGGAAGACAGAGCGGGGGGAAGACATTCGGCAAAGGACACCTGGTCTGGGAATCGAACCCGGGTTGGCCATGTCATGACGCAGCGCATTACATGGTTCGCCACTTGGGCACCCAATACTGTTTTATTTTTAAGAAGTCCCAATTCATACATCACCAGTCTCTTAGGTGATTTGTCCCAGCCCTACATTTTCTCCAGTTATTTATTTGTACACGTTCAAACTGCTTTTTCCTTTGTTGCTGCATTTAAAAGTATGATCTCCGACCACTGGGTGTCGACTTGTAACCGTCTTAGCTGATTCTTTATTCATTGTGCCTATGTGTATGAATCTGCTGATAAACTGTGTCTTGATTTGTAAGCTCATCGACGCTATAAATGAGGGTAACCTCTGTGTCTTGCGAGTTGAAATTAAATTAAAATATGTTTTTATTAATTGGATCACAATCTAGGGCACAAATGTAAAGCCAGTTGGGAACAACATATCATCAATAATTTATTTGGCATTTAAGAAACATCCTATAGACTTAGTTAAAAATAATCATATTCTCTCAGTTTGAACTATTAATAATAATAATAATAATAATAAACTTTATTTGTATAGCACCTTTCATACAGAAATTGCAGCTCAAAGTGTTTTACAACAGAAAAAGAGACAGGCATAAAATGAGCACATAAAGTGCAGACATATAAAATCACAGTTTTTCACATTAGGATCTAACATCCCAATAGGCCACCTTGTTTATGGGTTGATTCAGTTTAAAGAAAAATAGACAATAATAAAAAGAACAAGGTAGAATAGACAGAGTAAAATAGTGCAATAGTGCAGTGCAATAAAATAGTACAATAGAATAGAATAGAAATTAGCACATAAAGTGAAGACATATAAAATCACAGTTTTCTACAGTACAATAAAATTCGTGGATATGAGATGGAAGTTAATCTGGACATTGGGATTTCCTTCCCTTCGTGATCCACTTCACATTGGAGGATAAAGCCTGGTTGTTATTGACATTAATAAGCATCAAATGGCCCGGTGGGTTGTGTGAGTCATTATCTGTGTTTGCTGAGGTCAGTGTCTTTTAACAGGAAGTCTGCCGAAAAGACTCTCCGCTATTGATCAGTGAAAGTAAAGTGTATGTTTTTGTCTTGGTTCAGAGAATAAGATAAGATACGATATTCCTTTATTGATCCCCTTTGGAGAAATTCGGGCATCATAGCAGCATGGGGGAGGGGGGAGGGGAGGTACAGGTATGGGCAGGGTAATAGTAGAAAGATATAAATATAGGCAATACAATTCGATGTGAATATAAAAATATGTGAAAAATAAACAGTGTAAACAATATAATTAAAACTCTGAATATAGAAATAAGGGAAAAATAAACAGTGTAAACAATACAATTAACTCTGAATATAAAAATATGAGAAAAATAAACAGTGTAAGCAAAGGTGCAGATGAGGGTCTGTATGCAAGTAAGAGTAAACAGTATACACAACATTTACATTTAGTCATTTAGCTGAGACGCTTTTATCCAAAGCGACTTACAAGGTCTGTACGACAGGTCAGCAGGAATGAATGAATGAATGAATGAAAACTTTATTTAACAGATTGCAGAATGGGTACAATACAGTACGGCTCAATACATACAATTGTTAAGGGGATGCAGACCAGAGAAAGTCGTTTGTCTTGTTTCCATCAGGGTCCCCCATTTTCAATTCATATAGACATTTATGACATACACAACATACATGACATTTATGGCATAGGGACATATAGGTATTTAGTACTGATACATTTGTGACATAAACGGTATTCAAATATACAGTACTGTTACCCCTAGATCCTGACAGAGTATATACATATGATGGGGAGGGGACTGTACATTAGGAGGGGGTGGGTGGGTGGGAGAGAAATATACATACGGCGGGGACTCGGGGAGGGAATATATACATGCGGTGGGGAGGAGACTGTCTATTAGGAGGTGGTGGGGGTTTTGGGCATTTACGGTGGCCAGTTTCGAATTGCAGCCTCCCGTAGGTGCTCTTTAAGAGCGGTTTTGAATGTGGGCAGGGATTCACATTCCTTTACAGCTTTAGGTAGGGCGTTCCACATTGTTGTGGCATAATTGCGAAACGTGTTTAGTCCCTTGTTTGAGCCGAATCTGGGTTTAACATGATGAAGGGTACAACTCTTACAACTGAGTAACAATGTTCGTTGAAACTTGAGTGCTGCAGTGTTGAGTGCATAGTAGCATAGTATTATATTAGCATAGTGGCGACAGAATCTGGTAGTCGGAAGGTTTCCGGTTCGATTCCCGCTCCTCCGGGGGGGGGGGTGTCGAAGTGTGTCGACCATAACCTAACTGCTCCCGATGAGAAGGTTGGCAGTGCACCTTGCATGGTTGCCTCCGCCGTCGGTGTGTGAATGTGTGAGTGAATGTGAGGAACAAGCTGTTATATAAATGCAGTCCATTTACCATTTACCATAGTAGGTAGTAATATAGCAATGAAGATTATTTAGGGGCAAAGTGTATGTTAGTAAGAAGGTTATTATTATTACAAAAAAAGAGATTCTCTTAATTTCAGATATTGATTGAAGAAGTGTATTTTTTATTTGACGGTGGAAAACTGGTGCAGTATATACAGGGTATATGGCCCACTGTGCAAAAGAGAGATGATACTAGACGTGGAACGGACCACTGGAGCTCACTAATGCCTTTAATTCCAGTGAAAACGTTTTCAACGCTGACTGCATCTTCATCACGAGAGGACGAGTTTTATAAACTCTGCAAGGATGAATATTATAAATTGCGCGGAGGAACAAATTAACTAGGCTGATGATCTATCATATCTCAGGAAGCGTGGGTTTCTGCCAGACGACTGAACAATAGCCCTTGTTTAGCGCATGCGATAGCTTCACATTACTCCTTTGAGGATCAGACAGTCTGACACTTCAGGTTAAACACTGAGAGGTATAATTCAAATGGCCACTGCAATAGCGTGATTGTCGCAAATATAATTCACCGTCAGCCGTCACGTGTCACTCCTACAATAAACCTGTGATCAATAAATGTTTTTTTCAGAGAGCATCATGACCGCGTGACAAACACTCGTTGGGGGACGTCTGGAAATAGCTGTAAACACATTTGGGTTATTGAATAGTGTCACTGAATCTTCCTTTCAATTGCATTTCATCCCCCTTTCCCTGCTGTATTCCCAGTTCCCAAGCCTCTGATATATCTCACGAGGCATCCCTCTTCTGAGGAACCCTTAGATTACAAACAGCTTGGATATCAAAGGGTAATAAATTAAACGGGCATCAGTGGGAACTGTCAGGCTATCAAAGTGCGGCTGTCAGGTGACACAACGTTCAGTTTATAGCTGATGGAGGGGGGATGAAATTCCCAGGACAGAAAGTGTGGAAGAATTCCTTTTGGTTGCCCCAAACAATAGCTTAGTCCATACCTAGGTGAAAGGCCACAAACTAGGGCTGGGCGATAAAACGATAACGATAACTATCGCGATAAATTATTTCCTCGAAATAAACATGAAACGTGGTCGCAAAGTTTCGATATATCGATTTTCCAAGCTTGGATATGAGCACACGCACTAACAACCAATCAGTGAAGGAGATGGCCGAGAGCGAAGGAGACCCGGAAGGAGACCCAGAGGTAGGACTCACTCAACAACAAGGCTTGCTAGGCTAATTAGCTTGCACGGCGCTGTTTTATATATTTACGTGCCGAGTATGTGTGTGGCGTCAATTCTGAGGCCACGTTTATAGTAGTGTGGGGTATACAGTGGACGTTGTTTCAATATATTGTGGCGGAAGAGAGTATTTTAGTGTCATATTTAGCACATTGTCATGGAATACTCCGCTTAGAAACAGCAGTGTCCGTTTGAATGAGAGGAAGCAGAGAGGAGTTGAGGACAACAAGAAGCTTGCCTATCTAATTGACATCAAGACCATCGCTGTCGTGGACCTGGCCAGAGGATACAATCTGGGCACCATCATCCACGACCATAAGATTGACTGGCTGGAGCTGAACGAGACGGGCCGCAAGCTGCTGTTCAGAGACAAGAAGCTGCGGCTCCACCTGTATGACGTAGAGAGTTCTGTGAAGGCCATGCTGCTGAGTTTCTGCTCCTATGTCCAGTGGGTGCCTGGCAGTGATGTGGTCGTGGGTCAGAACAGGGATAACCTCTGTGTCTGGTACAGCATCGACAGCCCCGAGACCGTCACCATGTTCCCCATCAGGGGAGACATTGTGAACCTGGAGAGGGCTGAGGGCAAGACGAGTGTGATCGTGACGGAGGGCGTCAACACAGTCACTTACACCCTGGACGAGGGCCTCATAGAGTTTGGCACAGCCATTGACGACAGGGACTATTACAGAGCCACAGACTTCCTGGAAACTCAAGAGATATCTCCAGAGACAGAAGCCATGTGGAGGATGCTCAGCAAACTGTCTCTAGAAGCACGCCTGCTGCGGATTGCCCAGAGGTGTTTCGCTGCCTTGGGGGACGTCTCCAAAGTGCGCTTCCTCAGTGAGACCAACAGGATTGCCGACGAGGTGTCAAAAGAAACCGCTGGCGATGGAACAGAGTCGTACAAGGTCAAAGCCCGTCTGGCCATGCTGGACAAGAACTTCAAGCTGGCTGAGATGTACTACCTGGAACAGAACGCCATAGAAGAAGCCATAGAGATGTACAGTACAAGCAGCTGCACATGTGGGACGACTGCATTGCTATGGCTGCTGCCAAGGGCTACCCTGAGTTGGAGAGCCTCCGTCGGAGCTACTACCAGTGGCTGATGGAGACGGGGCAGGAGGAGAAGCTGGGGGAGGTGAAGGAGGCGGAGGGTAATTATGAGGGGGCCATTAACCTCTATCTGAAGTCTGGCCTCCCGGCCAAGGCAGCGCGTCTGGCCATCAGCCGCACGGACGTCACCGCTGACAGCGTCACCGTCAACCGCATCGCCGCCGCGCTCATCAAGGGAGAGTTCTACGAGAGGGCAGGAGACCTGTATGAGCAGAACAGAAACAACCAGAAGGCTCTGGAATACTATCGTGAAGGCAACGCCTTCAGGAAGGCGGTGGAGCTGGCTCGCCTGGCCTTCCCTGCCGACGTGGTGAAGCTAGAGGAGTCCTGGGGAGACTATCTGGTGCAGCAGAAACAGATGGACAGTGCCATCAACCACTTCATAGAGGCCGGCTGCTCATCCAAGGCCATTGAGGCGGCCATCGGAGCTCGCCAGTGGAAGAAAGCCGTCCATATCCTGGAGTTGCAGGAAGATACGTCTGCGGGGAAGTACTACCTGAAGATAGCCCAGCACTACGCCTCCATACAGGACTATGAGGTGGCAGAACGTCTGTTTGTGAAAGGAGACCACATTCAAGATGCCATAGACATGTATACAGCAGCCGGGCACTGGGAGGATGCTCATAAGCTGGCGGGGAAGTGCATGACTGAAGAAGACGTGTTGGCTCTATACATCAGCAGAGCTCAGGAGCTGGAAAAAGAGGGCAAACACAAGGAGGCTGAGAGGCTGTACTCCATGGTGCAGCAGCCAGACCAGGCTATCTCTATGTATAAGAAGAACAGGATGTTTGATGATGTCATCCGCCTGGTGGCCAAACACCACCCGGACCTGCTGAACGAGACCCATCTGCACCTGGCCAAGGAGCTGGAGGCTGAGGCCAGGTTCTCTGAGGCTGAGTACCACTACACCGAGGCAGAGGAGTGGAAGGCTGCCATCCACATGTACAGTGTCAGCAACATGTGGGAGGATGCACACAGGGTGGCTAAGAGCCACGGTGGTGCCAGTGTCCAGAAGCAGGTGTCCTACTTGTGGGCTAAACGTCTGGGAGGGGAGGCAGCAGTGAAGCTGCTCAACAAGTTTGGCCTCATGGAGTACGCCATCGACCTTGCTTCGGAAAACCGTACATTTGACTTTGCCTTCGAGTTGGCCCGCCTCTCCTGCAAACAGAGGGTCCCAGGCATCCACTTCAAATATGCCATGCATATGGAGCATGAGGGCAAGTTTGCTGAAGCAGAGACGGAGTTCATCAAAGGGGGGAAGCCCAAAGAATCTGTGCTGATGTACATCCATAAAAAGGACTGGACCAGTGGAATGCGGGTGGCCGAGGGCCACGACCCAGACAGCATTGCAGAGGTTCTTGTGAGCCAGGTGACGAGTTGTGTAGAACAGAAATACTTCCAGAAGGCTGAGACCTTGCTGCTCCGCGCCCAGAGACCTGACCTCGCTGTCAAGTACTATAAGGATGCGGAGATGTGGAGCGATGCCATGCGTGTCTGTAAGGAGTACCTCCCCAACAAGCTCTCCCTCCTGCAGGAGAAGTATGAGAAGGAGGCCACCAAGAAGGGCACACAGGGTGCTGAGGGCATGGTGGAACAGGCAAAGGAGTGGGAGCAGTCTGGAGAATACTTGCGGGCGGTGGAGTGTTACCTCAAGGCGAAGGACAGCTCCAACCAAGCCCTGTTGGAGAAGTGCTGTATGAAGGCAGCTGAACTGTCAATCAAGTTCCTGAGTGAAGACAACGCTGTGGAGGTTATTCAGACTGTCGGGCCACGCCTCACACAGCTCAAGAAGTATAACGCTGCTGCGGAGCTGTACCTACACCTGGACCTCATCAAGGAGGCCATCGACACCTTCATTGAGGGAGAGGAGTGGAACAAAGCCAAGAGAGTGGCCCAGGAGCTGGAGCCCAGATATAAAGAGTATGTAGACCACAAATACAAAGAGCACTTGAAAAACCAAGGCAAAGTAGACTCGCTGGTTGGAGTGGATGTGATGGCAGCTCTTGACATGTATGCAGAGCGGGGCCAGTGGGACAAATGCATCGAGACAGCCTCTAAACAGAACTTTAAGATCCTCCATAAGTACGTGGCTCTGTACACCACCCACCTGATCAAGGAGGGAGAGGCAAAGACAGCTCTCCACCTGTACTCACAGTATGGAGTCCCCGCCAACACACAGAACTTCAACATCTACAAGCGTCTGTTCATGGACCTGCTGAACCTGACGGAGACAGACGTAGCGGAGTCCTACCGCATGTGGGCCGACCTCCGCAACTTCCTGCTGCTACTGTGTGAGAACGTGTCCAAGTCTTCGGAGGCCAACTCTTCAGCCCACGAGGAGTTTGAGCAGATGCTGATGGCCGCTCACTACTACGCCACGAGCACTGCTGCTAAAGGCATCGACCAACTGGAGAGCATAGCGGCCAAGTTATCCATCTCTCTGCTACGCCACACCAACCTGGTGCCGGCTGACAAGGCCTTCTACGAGGCCGGCATGGCCTGCAGGGTCATTAAGTGGGAAAACATGGCTTTCATCTTCCTAAACCACTTCCTGGATCTGTCTGATGGTATTGATGAGGGGAACCTGGATACTCTGGATCACTCGGACTTCCTGGACACTGACATCCCATCAGAGGTTCCTGTGCCCAGCAGGCTCCATGTCACAGAGGCTCAGTGTGAGGAGATCCGTGACTGGGTTCTGACGGTGTCTATGGACCAGAAGTTGGAGCAGGTCCTGCCACGCGATGAGAGGAACACCTACGAGGCTTCGCTGTTGGCCAGCAACACCGGCATCCGCTCTCTGCCCTGCATCATCACCGGCTACCCTGTCCTGAGGAGTAAGATGGAGTTTGAGGCCCCGGGGAAGGCAGCCAATCAGCATGACTGGAACAAGTTCCTCATGGCCACTAAGACCACTCACAGTCCAGAATGCCAGGATGTCCTGAAGTTCATCAGTCAATGGTGTGGAGGGCTGCCCACCTCTGGATTCTCCTTCCACTGAGAACACAAACACACACAATATAACACAACACAGAAAGAAGCATCTTGTATAAAAGTATTCTGTACTTCTGTATGACAACTATTAAAGAAACTTGAAACTTGAAACTCCCACTCAATCCCTTTGTACCAGTTACCACTATTTTGTCATCATCAAACTGGCCCCAAGCGTTGAAATATTCAATCCATCCATCCAACCTTTTAGACCATGGCTCCACACCTCCCTCCTCATCTCCTCTCCTTCTCCCCTCTCTGTTGGTTCATGGCATCGTGGTCAACTAATGTGATGTGTGTGTTTACTTGTCTTTTTTATTTTATTTTACTTGTTTGTTGAACAATGTATCAACCTTCCTTAAAGGAAAACTCCAACATTTTGGGAAATTAGCTTATTTAACATCTTCCCTGGAGTTAGACAAGAAGATACATACCTTTTTTGTCCCTCTGCATGCATTAGGCTTAGGGAACGCCTGCACCGTTAGCGTAGCTTAGCTTCATCACTGTAAGTGGGCAGTCCTTTACCCTGAAGTTCCCTACAGTCCCCTACAGTCACGAAATACACTCAAAATACAACTCCAAAACGTTCCTGTAAACATGTTGTGACCTGTGTATTTACCACGTGGAGAAATAAAAAATAATTGAATTAGGCATTTACGTTTTCTAAGCAAATATACTCGGAACTATTTTTTGCCGAACCACTCTGGGCTCAGTGATTTCACACAACACAGTGCTACTTTCTAACGTGACGCCAGTGTTTGTTTACATTTTCATTTCATTCAAAGGATCCGAACCGATTTAAGTTTATGCTTCTGGTGAAGCTGCAGGACCTCGTTCTGTCCAACAACCGAATCTCTGTCCTGGAGAACATGGATGCCCTGGAGCATCTCCAGAGCTTCTGCATTGGAAACAACCTCCTGGGCCAGTTGGATGAAAATGTAATCTATCTCAGAAAGTTCAAGAACCTGCGCATCCTCAATATTGCCGGAAACCCCATCTGCCAGGAGGAGAACTGCACATTCTTCATTGCTGCTCACCTTCCAGACTTGGCCTACCTGAACTACAGGATCCTACCAGTGGCGAATCCTCATGGAAGCCAACGGAAGCCAGGCCTCCCTATAAAAATATGAATTAATATCAAATATGAAATATGATTTTTTTTTTTTTTTTTTTCATCTGTGTTATAATTTTTTTTTTTAAATGTCTCCCTCTTCTCCTTCTCACTCTCTCTACACACTGTCAGACTCACTGCAGCAGAGGAGACTGGAGAGGAGGCAGGGGGGAGGTGTCTTTCTCCAGCCTCCCATGTATGTGGACTCCAAAACCAATACTAGCCAATCAGATTCGAGCTGACTAAAGCCCTGCCCACACCTTAAAACGGGCCTGTCAGCAGACTAAGTAGTCTGGCCTCCCCTCTGCACATTTGAAAATTGTATTAACCCGTGACTGCTCCCACGGGCCGAATATTGCCCCGATCCTCGCGAGATTAAATCCACGGGTACCTCTCGGCGTGCCGAAGCTTTTCCTAAATCACTTCCATCATCGAAAACGAGGGGAAAAGGTCGGCTTGCGACCCTGAAAATGTCGCGTGATTTTAAAAACGCTGTATTAAGTGAGCCTATTATGGGCTCCACGCGAGCTTTCTATCGTGGGAACATCTGGGCGTCCCGCAACTTTTACTCATTCACATGTAGCCCCAAAAATGCTTAGAAAAGGAAAGCCAAAAGCGTGGAATAAACTTGCCAAAACGGAAAAGTGTCCCACGGGCGCGCCGTGATTCCGATCCGCGTGAAAATATTCACGGCCATAGAGGAGACCGTGGGACACCTTTTTGCCACCGAATATGTGTCTCGAATTTGCTCCGACGCAACGCGCAAAAGCGTGCAAGGAAAAATCTGACCAAAAATGAACCAATGCTCCAGCAGTATTAACACTGGTCGCCAAAACCGCCGTACGACGTCTTTCCTTGCCATGCTCATTCTGCCAAAGACGCCGTACCACGTCTTTGATATCAATATTTCAAAAATCTGTGATCGAAATCATATTTCTCCCCCGGAGACATGAGATGTACTGTTGAGCCCCTCTCAACTCTCCAACGGTTCAAGAGCGCCATCTGGTGGCGGATCGGCGGATCGCCCAAACAGGAAGCGATGCGGATGAAGTGGTGCTTGCCCATATTTCGTCCGGGCACTCGCTATCGTTAGCGGGACTCCATCTTGATACACTGGACATCGATCGGTTGCAAATAACTCGATAAACAACATGATTTGGACGTATATACTATTATACAACCTGGAAATGGATCGCATATTTCTACATCCCATAATAGGGAAATGTCTGTTCCACGCTCATCGCCCAACGCTATGAGGAAGATACGGTAAGATTCAACGTTATTTTTCAACGTGTTCGATCTAACTGCTCTAATGATCATATCACCCACACTAGATGAATCATATAACGTTGGCCACGGAATTATAAACGACCCCCCCCCCCCCCCCCCCCATCCGGTCATCATCAGATCATACTTAGTAACTTCTAGAAGCACGTCCATTTGAAATTTTTTATCTCGCGCAGATTCCTATCAAACTGTATTTCATCATCAATATAATGCATTTGGGGCTATAAATCACGTTATGGAGAAAGCTGCAGAAAACGATAAAAACATACTTATACTTTAGACCATATTTTAGTATGAAATATGTGAATAAAAAGTATAACGTTGCTACAACCTGAACAATAGATATAGGACGTTGAATGGGCCATAATAATGTCAATTTAGCAATACAATTAAAAAAGTTATAGCCCTGCAAAGAAGGGGAACTTCTCCATGTTAAATAGGGCTGGTGAAGGATGGTAAATTATGAATTTAAGCCTGGCGATCAAAGTGTTAATGACCCTGATGTAAACAAGGCAAACGTCTTTCTCTGGTCTGCATCCCCTTATAAAATTGTGTGTATTGAGCCGTACTGTATTGTACCCATTCTGCAATCTGTTAAATAAATAAAAAGAAAGTTTGACTGGCCGCCGAGCCATACTGTAGTGTACATGGTGACTGCTTGACTTTAAAAAAAAATATTAATAAAAATATTTAATACATTTCTTTTTAGTAAATCTTTTTTGGCATCCCCTGTTATTTTACCCACGCGACGCCACTGGTTTTATTCAGTGTGAAAATCTTAGAATCGCTGTAATTATAGCTACCCAGTACTAATGGGTATGTGTTTGGCCCCTCTTCAAACAGAAACCCTTGCAAACTGGTGATCAGTGGTTGCAATGTGTCGGCATACACCCATGAAACGATTTTATGGCCTTACCAAGAAGACGCAGTACCTCTGATGGTCACCAGAGGTCACCACTGCATTGTATTTTACTTCAACAACTTTATGGAACAACTTAAGTTATGGTATGATGATAGGTTTCAGCCGTTTCCCTTGACAGTGTAGGAAAACAGATATTACATTGTATGAGATTTACAATAAACCACTATGTTTAGGTTGTAACTTGGCATTCAAAATATTTTTTTCTCCTATTATATACTGTATATATAATATATATATATTTATATTTACCGCAATATATATCTATCCACATCTGTCTATACATACCTGCATATAATCCTTTTTACATATCTGTAAATACTATATCTATATCTGTACACTACATATCCCTTACCTACTCTTAAAAGTTACACTGGGCCTGTATGACTTACTACCATAGTGTCTACACCTGTATCACTGTACATATTACTACAACTCAGCAAATTGGCACTATTACTCAGTACGTAGTAGTAATTTATTAAGCAATAATACACGAGAACCAGTGGAATATCATGAATATTGCCACGGCTGTGATGCGCCCACAGCCACGAGAGCGAAACTCGAGCATCACAGACACAGAGTGGCAATATTCATGATATCCCACTGGTTCGAGTGTATTATTGCTTTCATACAGCAAGTTACACCGTCTGGAAAAATATAGGATGAATACAGACAATTCTAGGGTCTTTTATATTGATTGCAGTGAACTTGGCGTAGAAAAATAGTTCCTAAAGATGTATCATTGCTATGGAATTTCAAATGGAGTAGGCTATCAACCAGCTTGGCAACGCAAACGAATGACGCATTAGGTAAGGGATAATGTATAGCTACGAGGTCATTGTCGCAAAATAATTGACCGACACGGAGTTTAAAATACCGAGCCGCCTCGACGAGGTGTTTTAAACGTCAGTGAAGGTCAATTATTTTGCGATGATGACCGAGTATAGCTATTAGGGATGTCCGATATTATCGGCCGACCGATATTATCGGCCGATATCGGCAGTAAAATGTGATATCGGAAAATATCGGTATCGGTTTAAAAATAAAATAAAACAATAACAATATTTGTTATATATATATATATCCAGTGAAATGATTAGTTACCTGAAATTATTCAGTTTTTTGGGGGGGGGGGAACCCTGCATATATCGGTATCGGTTGATATCGGTTGATATCGGTATCGGAAATTAAGAGTTGGACAATATCGGAATATCGGTATCGGTAAAAAAGCCAATATCGAGCATCCCTAATAGCTATACATTATCCCGCTTATTACATGGCTAACTTACTAACAATATACCTAATTCATTTTACAAATCGCAGTTGTTCTGTGGCTCTGTCAGCCCAAATAAAGTGATTATTATTATCGCGGGCAGCCCGGCAGGTGTGTCTGATTGGCTGCACTGAAACAGTGTGTGTCAGTGGGGCTTGATTACTCCAGCTGCGAAAAACAATAATCACCGGTGGTTATTGAAAAATAATTCACCGCTGTCGGGGGCTATTGACCAATCACAAGCAAGCATTTCGGCGAATGTGAAAAGGCCATGTAATAATCTAATTTAACGTACCCGTTAACTATAAACGAGTGGATAGATATAGAGGACGGGCCTACATCTAACGGTATTCATAAAAACTGCATTTTTTGTAACACATTTCATTCACAAGTTTTGTGTGAATGTATCTGAGAACGTATTTTTTTGTGATCAAATATTTTTTTTGTTTGTTTTTCAAACATGAAACAAAACATCTCACAACACAATAATAATAACTACACAAAAAGACATCTCAAAACATTAACTTAACACAACAATGACTAGACAATAAATGAGACAGACCATACAGTTAACATCCCAAGCCCCCTCCATCACCACCCACCGCAGCCACGATCCCCAACCCTCGAGGGCCCAGAGTCCGGCACCCCAGCGAGTCAAAGCATCATGCCTCTTTAACACCACGACTCGCCGAGGCCCCGAACCAAGGGGCTCCCCCACCCCGAGCCCGTGACCCTCCGACACAACCAAAGGGGCCCAGAACACATACACAACCAGTTATATTTCGTATATAGCTTACGCTTTGCTCTATTGGAACTGTCCCTTTAATCATATACTATCATGAAAACTTTCACCACGTGTATGCACCCATCTGCCTGACCACTCCCACATCCGCTCCTATATAAGCGGAGTCGTGGCCATACCATCAGCTCCTTCCCTACTTTCACCACAGAAGCCCGTGTCATAGCACCGCTTTAAGTTTAGTGTTGAAGTAGTTAGTTAGTTATAGGAGCTGTGTTGGCATTGTCTTTTGTTTCTCCCTCTCTCACTAATTTACGGGAGAAAGAAAGGACAATGTCATCACCACCGGAGAGTTTAGACTGATGATCCATTCTGACCTCCACCGGCGCTTCGCATTTCGGGCGCGTCGCTGAGCAGTTCCCCCGCCGGCGTTGTGCTCCGGCTGTGCAGCTGGACCGACGGGCTGGTGGGTGGTGTCTCGCGACGCGAGCCTCAGGTGTGTCAGTTGTGCGGGGTCGGCTGCGCAGGCTTGCGGCCCCGCAGAACAGCCGGATCCAAGTGGGGATTCCTCCGTTGCCTTTCCATCGCGGGATGGAGGGGACGCGTGAATATTTTCGGCAACCAACTTGTGTTTAGCGTTTCTCTGATTGGCCACTACGCCCATGTGACCGCGGCAGCGCGAGAGAGCTACAGCGCGGAAATAGGCTGCTTTCTTTTGGCGTCGTATCAGGGGTGAGGTGGTGAGGGGGTGGATAAAATAAACCTCCCTCCTCCCGGATATAGTTATATCCTTACGAAACTGATTGGCCGAGAAGTTGTGCCTTTCTACCTATCAGTCTCCCTGTCGAGGGTGTTCTCTCTCTCGTCACAGGGGGGGGGGGGGGGGGGGGGGGGATTTTCCTGTCTCCCACACCAAATCAGGATAGGTGGGACACGGGTTTCCCCCGGCCATTTGAAAACGTCACAGGCGCTTTTTCTTGCTGGCCAAGAGACATGCCCATGAGTTACAGGGCCTGTACTACAGACCGCTGTCATTGTAAAGGATAGGTGATGCAATGCAGTAGAGACTAATTGTCTTCTACTCTGCTCCCTACCAGTAGTGTATATTGGGTCAGAGCCTCCTCCTCAGGGAGTTTCAGAGCCTCCTCTGAGTTTTCAGAACCTCCCTCTCAGTGAGAGAGCCTCCTCAGAGTTTTCAGAGCCTCCTCCTCAGAGAGTCTTAGTCCAATTGTTACATGAACCTTTTTCAATTGTTTTTACTCACGTTGTGGTCTCTCTGGGAGAATCGCTATCTTCTCCTCTTACATGAAGAGCAGAATTGACACGGTTTTTATTCCCAGGCTCGAGAGGCCATTGAAGCACAAGCACGTTTTTCTTATTGGCCAAGAGACATGTCCGTGAGTTACAGGGCCTGTGCTGCAGACCGCTGTCATTGTAAAGGATAGGTGATGCAATGCAGTAGAGACAATTGTCTTCTACTCTGCTCCCTGCCAGTAGTGTATATTGGGTCAGAGCCTCCTCCTCAAGGAGTTTCAGAGCCTCCTCCTCAGGGAGTTTCAGAGCCTCCTCCTCAGGGAGTTTCAGAGCCTCCTCCTCAGGGAGTTTCAGAGGCTCCTCTGAGTTTCAGAACCTCCCTCTCAGTGAGGGAGCCTCCTCAGAGTTTCAGAGCCTCCTCCTCAGAGAGTCTTAGTCCAATGTGTTACATGAACCTTTTTCAATTGTTTACTCACGTTGAGGTCTCTCTGGGAAAACCGCTGTCTTCCCCTCTTACATAAAGAGCAGAATTGACGCGGTTGTTATTCCCAGGCTCGTCATGTGAGGACCCGTGTCTGTGTCTTTTGTAGACCGGCTCCCTGCTGCTCGTCCCAGACAGCAAGGGGAAATGTTGTGAAGCTCTTTCTTGTTAGAAATTCGCCGTCACTGTTCTCGGGTTCTTTGCGAGCATATACGCTGTTTTATGAATCAGCGTATGGTCTTACGAGACCGATCAGCGCTGGCCAAGGGTGATTTTTCAATGATTGAATATGCTTTGTGGGTCCGGCGCGCCTTGGTTGCCCAACATCATAAAAACTGCGTTTTTTATGCGGTCGGCTGGGAAAAAGATTTTTGTCTCTACCGAGCACCAGGGCACTAGGTTAGACTCGACGGCTCACGTACATCTCCGGGAGGAGATGACGGAGTAGATCAAACATTGGCAGGGGGGTTCACGCCTTTGGGTGGGCCATCAGGAGCAGTGCGTTAGGACTGGGGGCGGCGGCATGACTAGGGCACGGGACTGGTCCTGGTCGTGCCGGACCGCATCAGTTTAACCCTTTGTCCGCCGGGGCGCAGACAGGTTCTGGTGCTCCGGGCGCAGGTCGAGTTCTACTCTTGGGACCTGTCGGACTGGATTGAGGGATCAACCTCCTTGGAGGGTTGTCTCCCCGGCGCGCTGGCTGGCCCCACGTTATTGTGGGGGGGAAGCCTCCTTGGGAGCGCTTCGGAGGGGGAGAAGGGCCTTCACCTGGTTTAGGCTCTGTCCGATACGCTGGCGATGTGGGGCCGTCTGGTGGGGTCTCGATGCCACGGCCCATTTTTCGATTACCCCAACCCCGCGATGTTGGGGGCTGTGACGGGGGCTTTTTGCTCACGTCCGTTCCCTGGTGGCGTGTGGGATGCGCGTCTGAGTAGTCGCGGGCCCTTCTAAACAAAGGTAAGTCCCACGGTCTGCTCAACCTGTGCGTTGAGGCGCTAAACCCTCTTCGCACAGTCAGGGTCTGATCTCCCTCCCGTCCCTCGCTAGGGGGGGCCCGGATCCTCCCCGGATTCTGATGGTTGTAGGGGACCTCAGTGGGTGCATCTGTCGGGCTTCCGCTCTGCTCAGCTCTTGTGTTCCAAAGCGTAAGCTATATACGAAATATAAAGAAGGTTATTCTATAACCCTAGTTATATGAGTAATAGCGAGCGCTTTGCTCTGACTCACTGAGGATCCCACGGTCTTCCGTTCGGCGGTGAAAGACTGGGGAAGGAGCTGATGGTATGGTATGATAGTATATGATTAAAGGGACAGTTCCAATAGAGCAAAGCGCTCGCTATTACTCCTATAACTAGGGTTATAGAATAACCTTCGTTATAGAAGACACCAAAAAAAAAACACAGAAACCGATACACATGGACCCTCGCTCGCCCCCCCCCCCCCCAATCCCCGCTCACCCCAGGACCTCAACGTGAGCCACATCCCCAATGCACCATTTAGCAATCTAAAATTTCCAAATTTATATGCGTTCTTTTATCTTTGCAACCGCTACTAACCAGATTGCGATATTCGACTCATTAACCCCTATAACCCGTGCAGTGGAAATCTCCAGATATATCACATCAAGATAAGTGAGAATCCATACCTTCGGGCATAATTTATCTGGGTGTATCCATCTTGAGGCAAATAATTGTTTGGCGGCTGTGAGGCCGGCTAGAATGAGTCTCTTCACATGTATAGAGGTCGGTAATTGAGAAACATCATTCAATAACAATACAGAAGGCAGAACAGGTATGGTCAGAGAGAAAATATCTGATAGCTGGGAGGTAACATTTCCCCAAAAGAGCTCAACAGGAGGACATTCCCAGTACATATGCATAAATGTTCCGGTGGCACCGTTTGGACATAAGGTACATCGAGAGTCAGGTCTGAGACCCATTAGATTCAATCGTCTAGGCCGGGGTCAAATAAGTCCTATGAACAACATTTTTATGAATCTGTTGGTGATCTGGGTTGCGAGAGGACAGCCGAACATTTTCCCAGACTGCATCCCAATCAAAATCTACATCCAACTCCGGGACATCCTTTCTCCAAATCGTATCCAGGGGGAGGTCCTTATACGATGACATAAGTAAATGGCGATAAAAGTCAGAAACGAAGCCTCTCGATGTCTCTTTGCCATAAAAGAATTTGTGAAAACGGTGACGCTCTAGTGGAACATCCCATGGAACGCCATGAGCCCTCAGAGCTGCTCTTATTTGTAAATAAAAGAAAAAGGAGGTTCCGGGGAGATCATATCCGTTGGATAGATCTTGGAAAGAACGGAGACCAGAGATCGAAGATATCCCCCAACGTGTGGATGCCTTACTTTTCCCATCTAGGGTACCTAATAGGTTGTTGTCCAATAAGGAGTAAATTATTATTAAATAGAGGGGAGTGCGTGTGCCATTTATGGCGGTTAGTACATGCTTTCTGGGTGTCACATGTGTGATAAGAGGGCCAAATCGCAATTTGCATTGCTTAAAGGTCAACCTCCACGTTGTATTTTTGTTCAATAAACAATGTGGACTAGGCCAACAGTGACTTTCATGAAGAATTGGAAAAAAAAGTATTGAAATTGACCCAGTTTTAGCGTTTTTATCAAAACATTTTGTCTGCCCAACACAATCAACATGCACATGCATATTTTAATCAATGGTTTATAACGTGCACGTGTAATGTCGTCACAACAGGTATTGGTCACCAGGGGGCTCACCAGGGGGCGCTGAGAGTCACACAGCTAGTGGCAGGCAGAGAGCCTTGCTACCATAGATATATGCTTGCTACTACTAGCCGAATGGAAATGTATCTGTTTCACCTCACTATTGCTCCGTGATTATAGCCATCCATCCATCTCTAAAGCTAACCACTATTTGTAAAAGCCACAACCACGTTACCATATTTGTAATAATGTAAATCATTGTGTCGTCGTTGTACACATATTGTGTTTATAACGTTAGTAGATAACATAGCTTAGCTTGGTAGCTATTGTGCTAACAACATATCCCGACATCCGGCTCGCTGGCCGGCATGAACGGCCGACCCAAAATGGTTCTCTCCTCTCTGTACACCCCGACCCGTCCCCACGGGTGCCCTGCCCGAGCCCGCAAAGGCTAGTGTTACACGATAGCTATGAGCTAACTAGCGCTGCGGGCTCGCTGTTGTCGAGTCCACAAGCTTCACTCGGTGCATCAGTCACGAAAGGGGCTATGATGAGCTTGGCAAGCCAGAGTAAAACACAGTTTTCATTCAATCAATCAATAACAACATTAACCAGACTCTCGTTGTGTCTATTATGCTAACGCTAACGTTACCTCATTGTGTCTATTCTACACAGATAGCCTCTCGTGTCTATCTGCTAACGTTAGCATTAGGCTAACTAACGTTACGTCCCTAACCCCCAACAACAAGCGTAACTAATCAGCGATCTTTTTGTCAGACTAAACTCTCCGCTCGGTGGCAAATTGTGTTGATGTCGGTTTTGTTTCATCAATAAATGAGGCAGAATACACAGTGACTGTATCCTTTTTTATTGCACTTGTTTCTTGCTGCAAACATACAAAAGACATCCTACGCGAGACATTAAAGATGGCGGCGTTCTGTTTTCGTTCAGACTCTCCAAACAGTGACGTCACGCGTCTCTCTTCTGACCAATCAGTGGTCTGCAGTTTTTCACGTGTCATTTCTGGAGCTCTCATGCTGATCATCAGCAGCCCTGCCTCCCCACACGGAGACAAACTGAGTACTTTATTTTAGTGGAAAAGCAACATTAGATTCGGCTCATTAATATGCAAGCCACACCTGTTGTGACGTCGGCGTTTGATAAGCTTTTTTGATTCGCGCGTGCATGTTATTCGTGCGTGGACCTTTTTAACTCTTTCAGAATGGCATTTCCAGTGTCAAATGGAAAAAAATAAATAATGAAATTATATACCAATGATGTAAACTACCCATAATTGATCAGTAGGGTTTAACCTAGAGGTTGGGCTTTAATTGAAATGTTGGTATACACAATATCTTGAAGTCTATGTAGAGCGTATTTGAACACACCTGACGACCGGCCGTATTGTTATGCAAAGTAGTACTTAGCGAGTTGGCGCATCAGTCGAGTGCAGCGCATTCCTGTGTGCATGCGCGTGCACATCCGTGCGTGCGCGTGCTTCTGCTCACAGACTGGTTGCACGGCGTGCAACCCCGTCCCATGAGCAACGCATGCCTTATTAGAAATGCCATTGCCAATCCAACGAAAGATGATCTGGACGCGCTGCAATTAATCCTTCAACACCACCAACACCAAGTCAACAGCCTGGGCTTTGAACTGGAACTGTCCGAGGTGCTGATGACTTTTTACGACTGTCGCTTGCATTAGACTCCTCTATATATCTATCCACTCATTTATAGTTAACGGGTACGTTAAATCAAACATAATGTTGTCCGCGGAGTAGGTCATGTTGACAGTTTCCGTTTTGATGAATAGCAGTTGAAACTTTCTACAACATTCTAAAGCCAGCGCAGTGGTATATTCATGGTGATGTATCATGGATAATGGATATACTCACGGCTTAGAACGCTCTCGACCAATCACAATGCGCGGTCGGACCTACCTGTTGTATAATATATTTAATCACCTGACATTGTATATTACTATTGCACTTTACTGTTACATTTGCACTCTGGTTGGATGCCAAACTTACTTTTGTTGTACTGTACTTGAATCTAATCTAATTGCTTTTTTTTCTTTTTTTCTTTAGCTTTACCTTCTATGTGCTTAACGTCTTCCATTTAATCAAAATCATTAATTTCTCTCAACCGGGCCTTCCAATGCAGTTCTCAAAGCCGTTAGTCATCATCATTTTAACCTTAAAAGTTGTTTATAAACCTATGTATCCCCAACCCTAACCACTTCCCCTATTGTCATCATACAGCACAAGTATGTACAACAAAAACAAGTTGGCATCCAACCAGAGTGCAAATGTAGCAGTAAAGTGCAATATCCAATCCAATCCAATCCAACTTTATTTATAAAGCGCTTTAACAGCCACAGGGGCACAAAGTGCTGTACAGAGGGAGCATATTAAAAACTATAAGCAGCATTAGGCGGTCAGGTGGCGTAGCGGAGATTGCGCTCGTCACCAATGCAAGAGGCTGCGGTCTCGACTCTCGAGTCCTCGCTGCCAGGTGAAGAAAGAGTCACTGGCTGTCGCCGCGTGTGTCGAAGGAAGCGTGCAGATGACTTCAGGATTCCCTTGTACCGACCAGTAGGAGAACATGCGCACAACAACCAGGTAGGGGAGGGGGGGAATTGGCACAACGACTAAAAATTGGGACGGGGAGAAAACAGAGAAAAATCTGAGAAAGAGAGGACTAAAAAAATAAAAATTAAAACTATAAGCAGCACTAAAAATAGATAAAAAAAAACAAGAGTACCAAAAAAAGAAAAAAAAGGTAAACATAGGCAGCAAATTAAAATAGATATTTAAAGATAGTAATATACAGATAGTGATTAAACTGGGTATAAAATATATAAATTAGTACTACTGAGTAATAGTGCTAATCAGATGTATGTACAGAGTTGTAGTATTAATATGTACAGTGATACAGGTATAAAGACACTATGGTAGTAAGTCATACTGGCCAGCAGTGTAACTAGTAAGAGTAGGTAAGGGATATGTACAGATATAGATATAGTATCTACAGATATCTACACATATAGATATAGTATCTACATAGATATAGTATCTACAGATATGTACAGATATAGATATAGTATCTACAGATATGTATAGATATATAGATATAGTATCTAGTCTACAGATATGTATAGATATAGTATCTACAGATATGTATAGATATAGTATCTAGTCTACAGATATGTATAGATATAGTATCTACAGATATGTATAGATATATAGATATAGTATCTAGTCGACAGATATGTAAGGGATAATGTATAGCTACGAGGTCATTGTCGCAAAATAATTGACCGACACGTAGTTTAAAATACCGAGCCGCTTCGGCGAGGTGTTTTAAACGTCAGTGAAGGTCAATTATTTTGCGACAATGACAGAGTAAAGCTATACATTATCCCGCTTATTACATGGCTAACTTACTAACAATATACCTAATTCATTTGACAAATCGCAGTTGTTCTGTGGCTCTGTCAGCCCAAATAAAGTGATTATTATTATCGCGGGCAGCCTCTGTTCTGGCTCCGCTGTAATCTACACACACTCCGCTGTCAGTGCAGCCGCGGCAGGTGTGTCTGATTTGCTGCACTGATGTGGGCTTGATTGCGAACAGCTGCGCACATCGGTCATTATTGTCCCACAGCGGTCATTATTGAAAAATAATGACCGCTGTCGGGGGGCTATTGACCAATCACAAGCAAGCATTTCGGCGAATGTGAAAACGCCATGTAATAAGTATAGATATACAGTAGTATCTACAGATATGTATAGATATAGTATCTAGTCTACAGATATGTATAGATATAGTATCTACAGATATGTATAGATATAGATATAGTATCTACAGATATGTATAGATATAGTGTCCACAGATATGTAAAAATGATTACATGCATGTGATATGTAAACATTCTCTTCAGGGCCGTGGGTTTGCAGGCCCAGCGGGGGCGTTTAGTCTCCCACGCAAACAGACGTGCGAACGCTCTCGTATGTACACACAGCATACTGTTACTGTACTCCATCTGCCCCTGACCCATTTTCCTCTCCTTGTCTTTGGCACGGGAAAGGGTTAACCGAGAAAGCACACGAGGATGGCTGGCTGGCTCCTCAGAACCAGGACGCGAGGGACAGCGGAGTAAGTGTAACGCTCCAGCGTAGGGTAAAAAGTGTCCTTTTAGACCACAGAATGATGCAGCCAGCACAGTAGAGCACTCGTGAAGGGCCATGCTGCATTCTCCATGGTGTCATATTGTCCTTGAGAGAGGGGGGGGATATAGGCAGCCGTCATCCGCATAGCCTTTCAACGCACTCTAGTCCAGTGTGCATTACCTTTAAGCTGTAGGGTCCCCAAATCCGGGGACCCTGCTGTTTTTATCATACATCTATCAATACAGACCGTATTAATTAATATTGTGTTTCTTTTTCAAATGTAGCCAAGAGTAAATACCTTAACCCTATCAAAACAGCAGTCAAAGTGTATATTTTCAGCACTACATTTGTTTACCGATGTTTTTAAGATTTACCGAAAATACGAATTTATTGGGAAAATCTCTTGTAATTTTTTTTTTTTTTTAAGTGAGGAAATGACTAAATCCAGATTTAACACTGCCATTGGAAAGAGGGGCGTTTTCCCTATCCATAGATGTATGATTTGGCCATAATAAGGTCAAGGTCAAGTTCAAGGTCAAATATGAATTTATAATTTAAATGGATTATAATTTATTACTGTATCTACAAATCCTTCTGTTTAATCCTCTTTCCTTTATTCATTTTTTGTACTCTTGATCTCAAGAAGGTGGTGAATGAGCTCAGTGAGCGAGCTCGGTGGTTACACAATTGTAACATGGTGTTATTCACCGGCAAAGATGCAAAATAAATATCATAATTTATATTCTCCTTTTGTTTCATCACAATTTACTCAAGCCTAGTAACAGACACAATATTTCTGACACTGGGAATACATACCCACAGCCCACAGGTCCCTAGATGTTCCTAGATACCAAGGACATGCTAATTGACCTTGTAGAAATGGAGCAATCATCCATTTACTTGGGCATGTACCTTTAGGCGAAATTTCTGAAAATAGGGCTACAGCTTGCAAACATCCATTTACTACCTGTACCTCCCCTCCCCCTCCCCCATGCTGCTATGATGCCTGCATTTCCCCAAGGGGATCAATAAAGGAATATCTTATCTTATCTTATCTTATTTGTTAAGATTCTGAGAGGTTGGAGTACTGATCTAGGATTAGTGGTCTCAGATCAGTACAGATCAGAGTGTGAGTCCTCAGCCCTTGTGTGGGTGAATAACAAGTTCCTAACGTTTTCTTTCCCCTATTATTTCATGCACACTTTATTCATTGTTTTAAATTATTTTGTGCATCACTCTGTTTTGAATTTGATGCAAATTTGCAATGCATGAGGGTCATCCTTTTGTGTTAAATGGCTGCATAAAGCAAGCATTTGTTGACTCATGTTGATAAGAGTACAATCATGCGATTAATCAGATTAAATATTTTAATAGATTGACAGCCTTAATAAAGACACTATGGTAGTACTAGTAAGTCATACTGGCCAGCAGCATAACTAGTAAGAGTAGATAAGAGATATGTACATATATAGATATAGTATCTACAGATATGTAAAAAGGATTATATGCAGGTATGTACAGACAGATGTGCATAGATATATATACGGTAAGAATAAATATATGTATACGGTATATACAGCATTAATGTACATGCTACCATACAGAGTTATATGGGATATATACGGGTGTATATGTAGGTATATACTGTAGAAGGATTATATATAGCTATATTCAGACAGATATATATATATCTATATGCGGTAAATATAAATATTATAAATCCAGTATGTACAGCACAGTACATGCTACAGTATCATACAGAGTTATATGGGTAGGCTATAGTACGAGGTAGATAGTTATGATTATTATGATTACTATGATTACAGTGTAGGGCAGTTGTAGACAGTGAAAGCAGTAGGTAGGTATATTGAGTATAGGCAATTTATATCAAATGAGTATTTAAAAAAAAAATAGATTTGTTTTTGGCATTTTACAGCTTTATTTGTTTTGGATAGACGCGGCAGAGAGGAACGTTGGGAGAAGATGTGCAGCATAGGTCTCCGGGCTGGAGTCGAACCTGGGATGGCTGCGTTACTGCGAGTTCCCTGGCGCCCCATCAAACAAGTATTTTATACAAATATTAAATGTGTCTGTTGCCAGGTAAGACACTACACTACACTATACTACACTACATTACACTACACTACACTACACTACACTACATTACACTACACTACACTGTACTACACTACATTACACTACACACTACACTACACTACACTGCACTACACTGTACTACACTACACACTACACTACACTGTACTACACTACATTACACTACACTACACTACACTACACTACACTGTACTACACTACACTACACTGTACTACACTACATTACACTACACACTACACTACACTACACTGCACTACACTGTACTACACTACACTACACACTACACTACACTGTACTACACTACATTACACTACACTACACTACACTACATTACACTACACTGTACTACACTACATTACACTACACACTACAATACACTACACTGCACTACACTGTACTACACTACACACTACACTATACTACACTACATTACACTACACTACACTACACTACACTGTACTACACTACATTACACTACACACTACACTGCACTACACTGTACTACACTACACTACACTGTACTACACTACACTACACATTACACACTACACTACACTGTACTACACTACACTGCACTACACTGCACTACACTACACTAAACTACACTACACACTACACTGTACTACACTATACTACACTACACTACACATTACACACTACACTACACTGTACTACACTACACTACACTGTACTACACTACACTACACTGTACTACACTACACTATACTACACTGTACTACACTACACTACACTATACTACACTACACTGTACTACACTACACTATACTACACTATACACTACACTATACTACACTATACTACACTGTACTACACTACACTATACTACACTATACTACACTGTACTACACTACACTACACTATACTACACTGTACTACACTACACTACACTATACTACACTATACTACACTACACTGTACTACACTACACTACACTATACTACACTGTACTACACTACACTACACTATACTACACTGTACTACACTGTACTACACTATACTACACTACACTGTACTACACTACACTACACTGTACTACACTATACTACACTATACTACACTACACTGTACTACACTACACTATACTACACTGTACTACACTATACTACACTGTACTACACTATACTACACTATACTACACTACACTGTACTACACTACACTATACTACACTGTACTACACTATACTACACTATACTACACTGTACTACACTACACTACACTATACTACACTACTACACTACACTGTACTACACTACACTACACTATACTACACTATACTACACTACACTGTACTACACTACACTGTACTACACTACACTACACTGTACTACACTACACTACACTATACTACACTATACTACACTACACTATACTACACTATACTACACTATACTACACTGTACTACACTACACTACACTGTACTACACTACACTACACTATACTACACTGCACTGTACTACACTATACTACACTATACTACACTACACTACACTATACTACACTATACTACACTACACTATACTACACTACACTGTACTACACTACACTATACTACACTATACTACACTACACTGTACTACACTACACTGTACTACACTACACTACACTGTACTACACTACACTACACTGTACTACACTATACTACACTACACTACACTATACTACACTACACTACACTGTACTACACTACACTGTACTACACTACACTATACTACACTACACTATACTACACTACACTACACTACACTGTACTACACTACACTATACTACACTATACTACACTACACTACACTGTACTACACTACACTGTACTACACTATACTACACTACACTATACTACACTACACTACACTACACTGTACTACACTACACTATACTACACTATACTACACTACACTACACTGTACTACACTACACTATACTACACTACACTACACTACACTACACTGTACTACACTACACTATACTACACTACACTACACTACACTGTACTACACTACACTACACTGTACTACACTATACTACACTACACTATACTACACTACACTACACTATACTACACTACACTACACTACACTATACTACACTATACTACACTACACTACACTGTACTACACTACACTATACTACACTACACTGTACTACACTACACTGTACTACACTACACTATACTACACTATACTACACTACACTACACTATACTACACTACACTACACTACACTGTACTACACTACACTGTACTACACTACACTACACTGTACTACACTACACTACACTGTACTACACTACACTACACTACACTACACTGTAGTGTACTACACTACACTACACTACACTGTACTACACTACACTACACTGTACTACACTACACTGTACTACACTACACTACACTACACTACACTACACTACACTACACTACACTACACTGTACTACACACTGATACGATGATGTCAGTACTGTGTCTGTTGTTTCACTCTCATCAGCAGCGTTCATCCTCTCCGCTGCCTTCCTGCCAGCTACCTGTCTTTGCACCGGGAGCCAACAGTGGTCCAGCGTGGAGCAGCAGAACGTATCCTTAGAACCCAGCGCCACAGAATCACGGGATGGGAGGGAGAGGGAGAGAGAGAGAGAGAGAGAGAGGGGGGGGGGGACACACAGAGAGAGAGAGAGAGAGAGAGAGAGAGAGAGAGAGGGGGGGACAGAGAGAGAGAGCTAGATGAGGGGAGAGAGGGAGGAGAGAGGAGAGAGAGAGAAGGGCAGAGAGGGAGAGAGAGGAGGGGGCTAGAGGGAGAGAGGCGACGAGAGAGGGGGGACACAGAGAGAGAGCTAGATGGGGGAGAGAGGGAGGAGAGAGGAAAGAGAGAGCTAGAGGGAGAGAGTGAGCTAGAGGGGAGAGAGAGGGAGGAGGGAGAGAGGGGAGAGAGAGAGAGAGAGAGAGAGAGGGGGGGGGCTAGAGGGAGACAGAGCTAGAGGGAGAGAGAGTTAGAGAGGGGGGGCGAGAGGGAGCGAGAGAGCTAGAGGGAGAAAAAGAGAGAGAGAGAGAGAGAGAGAGATAGAGGAGGGGGAGCACCAACCCTCTCCCCAGCAGGGGAACGTGAGACGATAACCACACACCTCCTGTACCTCCTGTACCTCTGCACCTCGCTGTACCTCTGCACCTCGCTGTACAACCAGCGGCAGGAAAATAGCTTTATTTTCTCCTCCCCTCGTTCTCCTACAGTAGCATCTCCTCTCTAGTAGACAGGTTGGAGGCTTTAGCAGAGAGAGAGTAAACCTTTTGGGTTTCATTAAAGGAGCGAAGCCCCTCAAGTGTGTGTGTGTGTGTGTGTGTGTGTGTGTGTGTGTGTGTGTGTGTGTGTGTGTGTGTGTGTGTGTGTGTGTGTGTGTGTGTGTGTGTGTGTGTGTGTGTGTGTGTGTGTGTGTGTGTGTGTGTGTGTGTGTGTGTGTGTGTGTGTGTGTGTGTGTGTGTGTGTGTGGTGTGTGTGTGTGTGTGTGTGTGTGTGTCTGTGTTATTTTGATCTCCCGCATCAAAGAGGCAACGGGAGCGAGGAGGTGGCCTGGATCTGGCTGCTGCTGTCAGCGTGTGGCGACGGGGGGGGGGGCACGGTATCACAGGATGGGATGAGAGATAGAGAGAGAGGGGCTAGAGGGAGAGAGATAGAGAGGGGGGAAAGAGCTAGATAGGGAGAGAGGGGGGGTAGAGGGAGAGAGAGGGGGGGCTAGAGGGAGAGAGAGAGGGAGAGAGAGATAGAGGGAGAGAGAGTGCTAGAGAGATATAGAGATAGAGGGGAGGGTAGAGAGAGCTAGAGGGAGAGAGCGTGCTAGGGAGAGAGAGTGCTAGAGAGAGG
Source organism: Notolepis coatsorum (assembly GCF_963971535.1). Lineage (NCBI taxonomy): Eukaryota > Metazoa > Chordata > Actinopteri > Aulopiformes > Paralepididae > Notolepis > Notolepis coatsorum. Next base: position 12,202,896 of record NC_140174.1, read on the forward strand.
GAGAGGGGGGGGTAGAGAGATCTAGAGGGAGAGAGGGGGAACAGTATCAGGATGGGATGAGAGGGTGGGGGGAGAGAGGGAGAGATAGAGAGGGGGGGCTAGAGAAAGGAGGAGAGAGATGGAGAGAGGGTGGGGGGCAGAGAGGGTAGAGAGAGGGAGAGAGATAGAGAGAGGAGGGTGGAGAGATAGAGGGGGGGGGGGTAAGGTGGAGGGAGGCAGAATATTGAAAGACAAAGAACAGTATTTGTGTGAGAGGGGTGTAGGATATGGAGGAGGGGGGCGGGAGAACACGTGGGTGAGAGAGGAGAAGAGAGAGACACTGACAGGCAGTGAGAGCTGGTGGAGTGTCGGTGGGAAATGAAGGTAAAAGGAGTGGAAGGAGAATGAAGGGGAGAGATCAATCTAGCAGCTTTAGAGAGAGAGAGGGGAGAGGGGAGAGAGAGGGTTTAAAGTAAACCACACTGGAGAGGGAGAGAGAGAGAGAGGGAGGGAGAGAGAGAGAGAGAGAGAGAGAGAGAGAGAGGTTTAACCACACTGGAGAGGGAGAGAGAGCTGGAGAGAGAGAGAGAGGGAGAGAGAGAGAGAGACAGAGAGAGAGAGAGGGGTTTAAACCACACTGGAGAGGGAGAGAGAGCTGGAGAGAGAGAGAGAGCTGGAGAGAGAGAGAGAGAGAGAGAGAGAGAGAGGGTTTAACCACACTGGAGAGGGAGAGAGAGCTGGAGAGAGAGAGAGAGAGCTGGAGAGAGGAGAGAGAGAGAGAGAGAGAGAGAGAGAGAGAGAGAGGAGAGAGAGAGAGAGAGAGAGAGAGAGAGAGAGAGAGCTGGAGAGAGAGAGAGAGAGAGAGAGAGAGAGAGAGAGAGAGAGAGAGAGAGAGAGAGAGGGTTTAAACCACACTGGAGAGGGAGAGAGAGCTGGAGAGAGAGAGAGCGTTTAAACCACACTGGAGAGGGAGAGAGAGCTGGAGAGAGAGAGAGGGAGAGAGAGAGAGGGTTTAAACCACACTGGAGAGAGAGAGAGAGAGAGAGAGAGAGAGAGAGAGAGAGAGAGAGAGAGAGGGTTTAAACCACACTGGAGAGGGAGAGTGTGTGAGTGTATTACATGTGAGAGGGAGAAACAGCACTGTGGAGATAGAATAGGTGAAGGGGTTTGTTTGTGTGTGTGTGTGTGTGTGTGTGTGTAAGCGTGTGTGCTTGCACGTGTGTATATATGTGAATGGAAATGAGAGAGGATGCCAGACCCGCCCCCCCCCCAACCCCCCCCCCCTTTTTAACGGAGGCTGCTCAGCATAGTTGCCCTGGGTCCCAGTGAGACACACTTACAGACGAGGACGATGCTGAAAATGTGATTCTTTTTTTTAAACAGGAGAGAAAATCACTTTTTTCTTTTTTTCCCCCCTTCTCTCCTTTTTGTTTTACCAACTGGATCTTTCCCTCGTCTCTGAATCCAGACTCCGTCCACTTGCGTTGCTTCTCCCCGCAGTCGGAGAAGGAGGTCACTGCGGATACAAAGAGGACCGGACTGCTCCTCGCTCAAAGGTATTTACATTTTCAATACATTGACATTCTGATCTTTTGCCTCCAAACCAGGTCATGCTTTTCCCCCTCAGCCCGGTTGTACTTGTGAATGTCAAGGCGTGCGCCGTAGTAGCTGGAGAGAGAGAGGAGAGAGAGAGAGAGGAGAGGAGAGGAGAGGAGGGGATAAGAGAGGAGAGGAGAGGAGAGGAGCGGAGAGGAGAGGAGAGGAGAGGAGAGGAGAGGAGAGGAGCGGAGAGGAGAGGAGAGGAGCGGAGAGGAGAGGAGAGGAGAGGAGCGGAGAGGAGAGGAGAGGAGAGGAGAGGAGAGGAGAGGAGAGGAGAGGAGAGGAGCGGAGAGGAGAGGAGCGGAGAGGAGAGGAGAGGAGAGGAGAGGAGGGGAGGGGAGAGGAGAGGAGAGGAGCGGAGAGGAGAGGAGCGGAGAGGAGAGGAGAGGAGAGGAGAGGAGAGGAGGGGAGAGGAGCGGAGAGGAGAGGAGAGGAGGGGAGGGGAGAGGAGCGGAGCGGAGAGGAGAGGAGAGGAGAGGAGCGGAGAGGAGGGGAGAGGAGAGGAGCGGAGAGGAGAGGAGAGGCATCGTTTTGCACAGGTGTAAGTGATGTGTAGAGAGTCAACAGCAGGGACAGGAAACGGTAAAGTTAGAGCGACCGCTGCCCCCTAGTGAGCCTGGCCGCGGAGAGCAGAGGAGGAGGCGCAACGTGAAGTATCGGACACTCTGCGAGAAACATAACCTTGCGCAGTAAAGAGTACGAGGGTGAGATATAACCTCAGGCAGTAAAGAGTACGACGAGGGTGAGATATAACCTCAGGCAGTAAAGAGTACGAGGGTGAGATATAACCTCACGCAGTAAAGAGTACGAGGGTGAGATATAACCTCAGGCAGTAAAGAGTACGAGGGTGAGATATAACCTCACGCAGTAAAGAGTACGAGGGTGAGATATAACCTCACGCAGCAAAGAGTACGACAAGGGTGAGATATAACCTCACGCAGTAAAGAGTACGAGGGTGAGATATAACCTCACGCAGTAAAGAGTACGAGGGTGAGATAGTGAGATATAACCTCAGGCAGTAAAGAGTACGACGAGGGTGAGATATAACCTCACGCAGTAAAGAGTACGAGGGTGAGATATAACCTCACGCAGTAAAGAGTACGAGGGTGTGATATAACCTCACGCAGTAAAGAGTACGAGGGTGAGATATAACCTCGCGCAGTAAAGAGTACGAGGGTGAGATATAACCTCAGGCAGTAAAGAGTACGACGAGGGTGAGATATAACCTCACGCAGTAAAGAGTACGAGGGTGAGATATAACCTCACGCAGTAAAGAGTACGAGGGTGAGATATAACCTCACGCAGTAAAGAGTACGAGGGTGAGATATAACCTCACGCAGTAAAGAGTACGAGGGTGAGATATAACCTCACGCAGTAAAGAGTACGAGGGTGAGACATAACCTCACGCAGTAAAGAGTACGAGGGTGAGACATAACCTCACGCAGTAAAGAGTACGAGGGTGAGATATAACCTCACGCAGTAAAGAGTACGAGGGTGAGATATAACATACTTTTCGGACTATAAACCGCGGCTTTTCCCCCCATTTTTCGACCCTGCGGCTTATATAACGGTGCGGCTTATATGTGACTCGACGTGACCAAACCCGAAAATGTAAAAATCTAAATATTGCTTTTTTGACTGCATTGAAATGTTATTTATCTGTTCCCTTATTTGCTAAACTTAATACAACTTGTAAATGAGTTAATTCTTGTTATTTGTCCGACAGTATTGTGTCCCAATGCTAATTACATATGGTAATTAAACATTAAAACACCTGCGGCTTATAGTCCAGTGCGGCTTATATATGTACACATCATTCAATTTAGCTGCTGCGGCTTATAGTCAGGTGCGGCTTATAGTGCGAAAAGTACGGTAACCTCACGCAGTAAAGAGTAAGAGGGTGAAACGTAACCTCAAGCGATGAGGGTTTATGAGGGCAAAAAACGTAGTCCAGAAGGTATAAGGACTACAAGGGTGAAAGTCGCAGCGGGCAGCGGAGAACTCGAGTGGGTGGTGTCGTGTACCTCGGTAGTGGAGGATGAGAGGTCTGTTTCAGATGTTTCTATGCAGATAAGGAGATGTGCAAAGCGGGACAAAATGAGTTACATGCTCACAGAGGCTTCAAAGCCAACTCTCTCACTAATTGCACGTATCGCCTGGCAGCAGCTGTGGCAGGGTTTCTCTCAAAAGGGGGTCTCTTATTGGCTCGCGCGCCGCTTTGGTCCGAGCTTCATCCGAGCTACTGTATTTGGCTGCAGTGAGTCCCCCCCCCCCCCCCCCTCCCCAGGTCCTCTGTGACGGAGGTTATGTAGATGCAGTTGTTTCTGGTTTAATGAGTTATTAATCGAGATAAAATGTAAAATCTGCACGTTTTTGAGTGTTGCTACTTCATCGAGAGGGATGGTGTCCAGCCAGCGTTGCACGTGAGCGGCGGTGGTGGTGAGGAAGTTAAATCCTCGGAGTGAGGCTCGGATAATCAATTCAAATACGTGGCTATAATTAAATCCCTCGTGACCAGTTGAAGTACTGATTCGAGTAAGTTATTCCACGCTTCCCTTGACTGCGTCCGCGCGGCCTGAAGCCTACCGATGGATTTCTCTGCAACCTCATGACAGGGATGTGTGTGAAGCCAGAGGGGGGTGCGGGGAGAGACGGAGGGGGGGGGGGGGGGGGGGCTAAAGGCAGAAGGCTAAAGGTGGCTGTCGGACAAACAGAGGGAAAAAGATTTGTTTGCACGGTGAATTGAACATCCTTTCGTGGTCTGCAATGAGGAAGCGTTTTGGTTACTCGTCATCGCTGATAACTAATTATCAAGGAAACAAGATTTGAGCTACCAATAGAAAGGGAGTGTACGCCTCCCAGCAATGCACTCCTCAATTTCCGGCATTGTTCATTTGTTAACACGGTTCGGAATCGAAATATCTTGCATCGGCTACGATTCATCAACCCTGTTCGCTGCCCCCTGGCTGCACACACAGCTAGCGATGTTGGTGAACAACAAGATCATCTATAGATACACAGGATCTTACTGTAATACAGTAGTGGATTTGTTCTATAAATACACAGGATCTAACTTTAATACAGTAGTGGATTTGTTCTATAGATACACAGGATCTAACTGTAATACAGTAGTGGATTTGTTCTATAGATGCACAGGATCTAACTGTAATACAGTAGTATAGGAGTCAGTGGATTTGTTCTATAAATACACAGGATCTAACTTTAATACAGTAGTGGATTTGTTCTATAGATACACAGGATCTAACTGTAATACAGTAGTGGATTTGTTCTATAAATACACAGGATCTAACTTTAATACAGTAGTGGATTTGTTCTATAGATACACAGGATCTAACTTTAACCCTTTCACTGCCACACTACAGAATGTTAACCCTTTACTATCACACAACCGACAGACGTCGGTTGTGTGATAGTAAAGGGTTAACCTTCTGTGTATTCTGGCAGTGAAAGGGTTAACCTTCTGTGTATTGTCGCAGTGAAAGGGTTAACCGTTTGGTAGTGCAGCAGTGAAAGGGTTAATACAGTAGTGGATTTGTTCTATAGATACACAGGATCTAACTGTAATACAGTAGTACAGGAGTCAGTGGATTTGTTCTATAGATACACAGGATCTAACTGTAATACAGTAGTATAGGAGTCAGTGGATTTGTTCTATTGATACACAGGATCTAACTGTAATACAGTAGTATAGGAGTCAGTGGATTTGTTCTATAGATACACAAGATCTTACTTTAACTCATTGACTGCCACGCTGTTTTTCCATCTTTACTCCCTGGCGCCAGCGTTATTGACCATTTTCACGATGTATGCGGACCCATCGTATATTCTATATTATAGCTATGGAGACAATAGTATGGCTAGTTTGACAGGCACTATTTATAGTCCAACAGGGACAAACCAGTTCATTTCTACATACTTTCGTTTGTGCGCTATTCCACGCTAAACATCGCCCCGTTTCAAAATAATCCAGTCTCGTTTTCTAGATCGTGAGATATGACGTGTTATATGCATATGCGCAAATCGTTCGGGTTGCTCGCCTGAAACCTATATTATTTCCAAATCAAAGGTATATACCATAGATGTTTCCCATCACAAAGTCATCAGGGGGGGGGGGGGGGGGGGTCGTTTTATGAAGCTGCGATCGTTACCAAAAGCATGTTTTAGGTTCGGTAAAATACGGCGCTGTGATCAATACAAAAGCATGTTTTAGGTTCGGTAAAATAGACCTAAAATAGACCTTACCTTTGTCAGAAGGTACTCCAAAATGAATAATCCCAGTAGTTCCATCGTGTTTGCCATTGTGTGCATTGGGTCTGGCTATAATACGGGAAACAATAGGTTTCAGGCGAGCAAATCGGCGACAGATGGCTGTGTGCTGATTCACTTTGAGGGGGAGGGGATTCCTGCAGCCGGAGGTACTGAGGCACTGAAAGACAACTGAGAGACCCAGTTCAAAAGGTAGGCGATACTGCCACCTGTCGGGATTTGATCGTCATTGCAATTATAACATAGGCAGCGGTGCCAGGGAGGCACAGGCAGGTCCGCGCGAGTGTTTAGAATGGGAAAATCGAAAAAAGGATCTAAACCCGAACTATCTCGGGTTTGGCGCAGAATGAGTTAATACAGTAGTGGATTTGTTCTATAGATACACATGATCTAACTAATACAGTAGTATAGGAGTCAGTGGATCTGTTCTATAGATGCACAGGATCTAACTAATACAGTAGTATAAGAGTCAGTGGATCTGTTCTATAGATGCACAGGATCTAACTAATACAGTAGTATAAGAGTCAGTGGATCTGTTCTATAGATGCACAGGATCTAACTAATACAGTAGTACAGGAGTCAGTGGATTTGTTCTATAGATGCACAGGATCTAACTGTAATACAGTAGTACAGGAGTCAGTGGATCTGTTCTATAGATGCACAGGATCTAACTGTAATACAGTAGTACAGGGGTCAGTGGATCTGTTCTATAGATACACATGATCTAACTGTAATACAGTAGTACAGGAGTCAGTGGATCTGTTCTATAGATGCACAGGATCTAACTGTAATACAGTAGTACAGGGGTCAGTGGATCTGTTCTATAGATGCACAGGATCTAACTGTAATACAGTAGTACAGGAGTCAGTGGATCTGTTCTATAGATGCACAGGATCTAACTGTAATACAGTAGTACAGGGGTCAGTGGATCTGTTCTATAGATACACAGGATCTAACTGTAATACAGTAGTACAGGAGTCAGTGGATCTGTTCTATAGATGCACAGGATCTAACTGTAATACAGTAGTACAGGCGTCAGTGGATCTGTTCTATAGATGCACAGGATCTAACTGTAATACAGTAGTACAGGAGTCAGTGGATCTGTTCTATAGATACACAGGATCTAACTGTAATACAGTAGTACAGGCGCCAGTGGATCTGTTCTATAGATACATAGGATCTAACTGTAATACAGTAGTACAGGCGTCAGTGGATCTGTTCTATAGATACACAGGATCTAACTGTAATACAGTAGTACAGGGGTCAGTGGATCTGTTCTATAGATACACAGGATCTAACTGTAATACAGTAGTACAGGAGTCAGTGGATCTGTTCTATAGATGCACAGGATCTAACTGTAATACAGTAGTACAGGCGTCAGTGGATCTGTTCTATAGATGCACAGGATCTAACTGTAATACAGTAGTACAGGAGTCAGTGGATCTGTTCTATAGATACACAGGATCTAACTGTAATACAGTAGTACAGGAGTCAGTGGATCTGTTCTATAGATGCACAGGATCTAACTGTAATACAGTAGTACAGGAGTCAGTGGATCTGTTCTATAGATACACAGGATCTAACTGTAATACAGTAGTACAGGAGTCAGTGGATCTGTTCTATAGATACACAGGATCTAACTGTAATACAGTAGTACAGGGGTCAGTGGATCTGTTCTATAGATACACAGGATCTAACTGTAATACAGTAGTATAGGAGTCAGTGGATCTGTTCTATAGATACATAGGATCTAACTGTAATACAGTAGTACAGGCGTCAGTGGATCTGTTCTATAGATACACAGGATCTAACTGTAATACAGTAGTACAGGAGTCAGGATCTAACTAATACAGTAGTATGAGTGTATGGTGTAGGCTCAGCAGCAGTGAGTCACTCTCGAGGCAGATGAGACTCTGTCCTGGATCCTCCGCTCCCCTTCATGCAGGATAAAGATGGCTACATAAATATTACACAGCTAACAGAGAGGTGCTACATGTTTCTGGAGGAGTTCAGAGGGAGGTGCTGAGACAGGGAGGTGTGGTGACAGTATAGAGAGAGGGAGGTGAGAGCTCATCAACACCCGGCATCACGCACCTCCTGTGCGCCGTGGCTCGTCAACAAGCCGGGGGTCGCGACCCCGCTCTCGGTGTCTCACTGGAGGAAGCCCTCTGAGGGGCTCCGTGGAACAGTTACCTGGAAACACACACATACACACACACACACATACACACACACACACACACACACACACACACACACACACACACACACACACACATACACACATACACACACGTACACATGTAACACACATATACACACACATACACACATACACACGTACACACACACACACACACACACACACATACACATACATACACACGTACACACACACACACACACACATACACACACATACACACACACACACACATACACACACACACACATACACAGATACACAAACAAAATACAGACACGAAGACACACGCAAACACGCCACATGTGCACCATGTATGGATGGGCAAAGCTCACATTCGATAGTCACTGGGAACTAATCGAAAACCCAAACCCCCAACCGCACATTAACATACTGTATGATTGTGTTTTTACTTAATAGGGAATTAAATGAGACAATCAATAAAGGGAGCTAGCTGGCTGCAGTCATTGCCAACAGCTTGATATTTGCGAGTCGCAGCAGGCTAACGTTATTTCCAAGAACAAAAGCCATTAGTGGTGTAACAGTTAATAAATAGGGTGCCCTCTCAATACACTAGGTGCTGGTAAAAACAAGGGGAAATAGATTTTTTAAGACAAAATGATATTCGCATAAACTATTTGATTTATTTTTTATAATGTAACTACTATTCAAATAATATTTGAAAATCGAATGGCCATAAGTGCTGGTGTATTACGCACTCCTGCACGCGCTCGCACGCACGCACGCGCACACACACACACACACACACACACACACACACACACACACACACACACACACACACACACACACACACACACACACACACACACACGCACACACGTGTTCCAGGTCTGTTAACAACAACCATGTGACATCATCATCACACCAGTACCCTACAGTATGTGTGTCAGAATCTCCATAATATAGCCTGGATAGGGAGGAATGTGCAGGAATACGTGCGGTGGCCGTACAGTACGTAGCGAGTCACGGCTCCAGAGCTGCAGCTCAACACACTTTGATCTCAGAGAGAGAGAGAGAGAGAGACTCTGTAATTGGCTCCGCACGGCCTCCATAGGCCTCGCCAAAACATGGCGTAATGCACAACAAGCAATATTGACTCTAATAGCATATTTCTTCTGTGGGAAAAAACTGGACCCGGGGGGATTCATTTGCAGAGGAGAAAATAGACAAACCGGCCAATTTGGAGGAGAGTGGCTACAGTAAGATTAATGGCTCCCCGGCAAACGCAGAACAATTGATCAGAACGGAACGAAGGCAGTCGTGGGGTGACATTATCAAGGCTGCGTAATGGGATTGAATGATCATGCTTAATGTGAGCATGGCAAAAGGGGAATGCGATTTAAAAAAAAAAAATGAATGGGAGAGGAAAGAAATGAAAGGAAATGTATAGGTCAACATGTCTGGTGTCTCAATGGAGAGTCTGCTTCATCAAATTATTGTCCTACCCTGACCTGTACTACCATATCCCATCCTCTCCTATCCTGTCATATCATATCCCATCCTCTCCTATCCTGTCATATCATCTCCTATCCTGTTGTGTACTGTCCTATCCTACCCTGTCCTACCCTATCCTGTCCTGTCCTGTTCTGTCCTATCCTACCCTACCCTATACCCTACCCTACCCTAACCTATCCTACCCTATCCTGTCCTACCCTAACCTATCCTACCCTATCCTGTCCTGTCCTCTCCTGTCCTCTCCACTCCACTCCACTCCACTCCACTCCAACCTCGCCTATCCTGTCTCTGAATGAACAGTATAGGGAAATAGGGAGGTCACTCTGTAGAAAATGTGACCATGGTATATAGCGCAGTAATTCTCCAGGGCCTAGTGTGGAGAGGAGTAGGACAAAAGAGAGACATGCAGAGAATATCCCTCGTAGCAGCTAACTGCTGTGGAGGAATATAACCAGGCTGTATTAACCACCAGCTACTAGCTCTGAAGAAAAATGCAAAATCCACAGTTTGATATTCCTTAATTCTATCCCATGCGGGTGATTATTAATCTGCGCTGCTGTAGGTGGAGGTACCACACAGGCGTACACAGTATGCATAAACCCCATAAACTCCCACCCCCACACACAGACAATGGCGACTATAGCCTTCTGTGAAAAGATGATGTCCCAGACCTTCCATGCTATCCTGTGTGTTGGGTCCCTTTCAGGCAGTTCACTCAATGCAACACAACGCTCGCGTGTCACCGGCTGAAGAGGACTTCAATCATGCCTGAACAGGTCCTGATTGGTCTAAGCCAGGGAGGCCCCCCGCCCCCACTCTGCAACTCATTCTGGTCCGGTATGCTTGCGGATGTACTATCGGGGATAAGTACCTTCACGACGCTTGGTTCGCCTAGGACGCAAAAGCGTCTCTTTTGGACAAGGTGGTGTGTCGTTTGACTCGCCAGCATTGCCGTGTCTTTTCTAAAATGGTAAATGGCTACTTTTTTATATATCGCTTTTATCCAAAGCGCTTTACAATTTGTTACTCACATTTTACCCATTCACTCACACATTCACTCACACATTCACACACCGACGGCGGAGGCAACCATGCAAGGTGCCAACCTGCTCATCGGGAGCAATTAGGGGTTAAGTATCTTGCTCAAGGACACATCGACACGCTGCCTGGGAGGAGGAGCGGGAATCGAACCAGGAACCTCCGGATTGCCAGACGACTGCTCTACCTCCCGAGCCACTGTCGCCCTAAAAGAATACAGCAACAGGAGCCCATGCTACTTTCTTCTCAGACCCCCATCTCTTTTTGTTTCAGTCCCGGACGATGTTATCAGCGATTAGTCTACACCCAGCTGCCTGACACGGACCGGTTTGGTGAAGATGAGGATTCCGGTTCACAAGATTTGCCTATTTTGGCCCGAGAATGAGCCTTGAGGATGCTCTGTCCCTCTGTGCTTCGGTCCCTCCAATGCAGCCTGCCTCCTGTGACGGGGGGTGGGAACTGCTGGCCCAGCTGCCGACGTCAAAAAAAACCGTTCACGTTTTGTGTCGGCGTACTGCTACGCGCTCGAGTGGCCTTCCTTGTCTCCTGCCACCCAAGAGATATTAGGCTGGATGGAAATGATCCAGCCCACAAGTTCCCACCTCGGCAAGACAAGAAATCCCTATGTTAATGGGAGAGCTGTAACTTGGATGGTTTAAGCCCTATTCCGCCAAGGTCCCCCTCCCTGGCCCCTCTCACCTCGATGTAGAGGGCATGGAAGATAACAGCTTGCTGCATCCTAGCCCCGGTGGGTCATTCGCTGGCAAGCTACCTACTGTAGCCCTGTCGACTGACAAAGTGGTAGCTCCCGTGCTCCCGTCAAAACCGTTTTAGCGCTGCTCAAATTGAGAAGATGTATCGTTCTGCTGCTCAGACTGCTCATTGTCTCAACGCCTCCACTTATGATGCTAGCTTACCGAGCTTACCAGGTTCACAATATCTTGGGTGAGATTGGTAGTATCCAGGACGAGGTTTTATGTCTGTCCCACACTGTGGCTCATTCCGTTGGCAGGACTATGAGCGCAGCTGTGGTGGTCACTTGTGGTGAAAGCTCTCTGACATGCCCGACAAGATGAGACTGCATTACCTGGACGAGGACATCTTCTCAGCGGGTTTACATTTACGTTCAGATTTTGTCATTTAGCTGAACGCTTTTTATCCAAAGTAGGGATGGGCATTTTTAAGACAAATCCAGATAGATTGATCGCATGCTAATTATTTGAATATATATATATATATATATTTTTTTTTTACTTAATTTTGTTCATTCACGTATATGTTTAAGGAAACCAACAAACAGTTATAATCTTACACATACATGTGAAACAAATATGTAAAAAAAATAATATAATATATATATATAAATTATAATAATTTAAGATCGATTTTTCTCATAGCTACGAGTAATCCATTTATCGATTAATTGATTACTCACGCCCATCCCTAATCCAAAGCGATTTACAGGTTCTGTATGACAGATCAGCAGGAAGGGTACAACTCTTTCAGCTGAGTAACAATGGTCATCAAACAGTGTTGAAACGTGGGTGCTTGAGTGTTGAGTGCATAGTAGTAGAGACATATTAGTAGTATATTAGGTAGTAATATAGACATGGAAGATTATTTAGTGGAAGAGTGGAAGAAGGTTAGTGTTTTCCCTTTTATTTCAGATATTGATTGAAGAAGTAATTTTTTGTCTACGGCATGTAAGGACACTCAGTTGGGCATCCTCTCATACGTGTTAGGTTTTATAGGATGGATGCCACTCTGTGAGTGTGGCCCGCACAGTGTTGGGGGTGTGGCCTCTACGGTTGAATGGTCTTAGTGGGACCCCCCCCCCCTTATCCGGTCTGAATAGTGCTACTTGACTGAAAGGCAACTTTGGGTTACGTATATAACCCCCGTTCCCTGAAGGAAGGGAATGAGATATAACACATTCAGATTCAGATTCAGATAACTTTTAATCGCCATTATGTTTACAAAAAAAACACATAGGAATGTGTGATACAGCATTTACAGTACAGTGCATATACCTTTTTCACAGATAAAAATGTGTGCAAAACAGGACAAAACAGTGATACAACGAGACGAGACAAGTCACAAGACAGTGCAATGGCTAATGATCTGTTGTATAGAGCACATTTGGGTTTCATCCAGCTTTAGAATGAGTTGCTTGGGGGCGGAGCCTCCCTGGCTTAGATGTGTTGCATCTTGTTCTCTTCCTTCAGGGAAAGGGGGTTATATACATAACCCAAAGTTTAATAGCATCATTAACTGGCCTTGAGAAGCAATCCGTCACTAAAATAAACATTATCCTCCAATATCCGTTTGAATGAATGACCTTATTGTTGTCTGCTTGTCTGGCATAATAGAGTCCCATTGCGCCACTCATTAAGGTGGATTGCAACCAAATAAATAGTTGTTGTTGGTCCTGACTCTGCAGTCCTCTCGTTCGGAGGCAGATCGGGTGGTTTGCTGTAAACCGTGCAAAGTGGAGCTGGAACCACTACACATCCATCATTATGAAGAAGACATGACTTTAGTATCCCAATTTAATGTGGAATATCATCTATTTTATTTATTATTCTATTTTAATGTTCTTCCTGTGCACTAGGCTTGCCGCGGTAGTCGGTGTTACTGATGTTACTCTGTGTTCAGGCTCCACGGAGTACATTACTTGATCACCGGTGTATATGTATTATAATTCTTTTTATCAGTGCCCACGTTCATCAAATTAAAAACAACTCTAATTTCTAAAATGCTAAGCGTGTTATCAATACTTAGTCAGACAACATTATAGTGCATACTGCAGCAAAGTTGCAGTACAGACTTGCTTAAGTTTCACTTTCATTGATTTAACTTTGCGTGAAGGAGAGAAAGGAGGCTCTAGAGAGAGTTATTTCAGATGAAACCCTGCGGCAGCTCGACTGGAGAGGAGCTCAGAGGACCAGTCCAGACCAACAACAGTATGTTTGACTGGAGAGGAGCTCAGAGGACCAGTCCAGACCAACAACAGTATGTTTGACTGGAGAGGAGCTCAGAGCACCAGTCCAGACCAGCAACAGTATGTTCGACTGGAGAGGAGCTCAGAGGACCAGTCCAGACCAGCAACAGTATGTTTGACTGGAGAGGAGCTCAGAGGACCAGTCCAGACCAGCAACAGTATGTTTGACTGGAGAGGAGCTCTGAGGACCAGTTGAGACCAGCAGCAGTATGTTTGACTGGAGAGGAGCTCAGAGGACCAGTCCAGACCAGCAGCAGTATGTTTGACTGGAGAGGAGCTGAGAGGACCAGTCCAGACCAGCAACAGTATGTTTGACTGGAGAGGAGCTCAGAGGACCAGTCCAGACCAGCAACAGTATGTTTGACTGGAGAGGAGCTCAGAGAACCAGTCCAGACCAGCAACAGTATGTTTGACTAGAGAGGAGCTCAGAGGACCAGTCCAGACCAGCAACAGTATGTTTGCACGATGCGCTAAATAAGGCTGCAGCTACATTGATCCGGCAATGAACGGATAGAAAATGTACAGAAGGTATTACTGTCCATTTGTTTATTTTTTAATTAGAACATAACGTCAACTCTGTCTGTCCAACAAATAGATACTAGTCATTGAAAATGTATTAAAACAGACGTAGACGGACAGACACAGTGGATCAATGTAGCCGCATAACGTTAAAGATCAAAGTGAGTGATTTTGTAAAATGTCCGGTGTCTCATTTTGGCTCATCAGTCTAGTCTCGAGTTCACAAGATCCTCCCTCACTCAACTAAGCCATTCTGATTTGACTGTTTTGCTGACGTGAGTAAGGCACTGGTTGTAGTCACCGCCCACAATCAACAATTCGCTCAACAACAGAGCGAGTGGAATTACTGACACTTCCTCAAACGGGTTGGCGTGCGCGGGTGCCGACAGAGACAAAAGAGAACAAGCGAGCGAGAGAGAGGGCGAGAGAGAGATAGAGAGAGAGAGAGATAGAGAGGGAGAGAGAGAGGGAGGGAGAGAGAGAGGGAGAGAGGGACACAGAGCATTTACACACAACCTCCCGACCGCACGCGCAGGGCAGGAGCTTCTCCACTCGCATATCACTGTCAAAATATCATTGCGCACACTCCCATATATCTCTCTCTGTCTGCCAGTCAGACTGTGGGTGACTGTCACTCAAAGTGCTTATGGGCGGAGCCCAGCCCAAAACAGCTTGAAATCTTGAAGTGGAAAAATGCTGCTTTAGAGTACTTGATTAGAAATACAAAACAATGAATAAAAAAAAAAAAAAAAACTTTACAGATGTGTTCCATAGACTCACAGGAATTGTGTAAAGTTGCCCAAATAGTGAAAGGAATAGCAAGACATGTCCCCTTTAAGCTAGCATTATTGCTAACATTAGCTACCAATGTCAGCTAGTTTTACCATCTTTGATTAGCTGACATAGCAGCTCTAATGTTTGGTAGCAAACGTTAGCCCTAGCGCTTGCTAACAGCAAAAGTTGTTAGACGCTTTGCATTGTGGGGTAGATTAGGAGGACTTGATGACATCAAACATGGGGGCAGACATATTTAATACAGTCCCCCATTATTCTTGCATTGCCACTCCACAATATGTTATGGGATGATAGTACACACAATATCTGACCATTTCAGATGCCCACACCAAATAAATCTCTTGTAGAAGCAAGGGTTAAAGAGGTTAAGTTTTGTTTTATTTGTCACATATAAGGTACATGTACTGTACATTACAGTGAAATGCTTGGTTCTGTATGAGCCCCTAAGATTGTGCTTCATATACAGCAAAAAAGTAAAAAGACACAAAATATACAATATACAAAACTAAAGTACAAAATAAAAAAATTAGGTAGAGATGTAGTGTACATGTTTTAGTAATAGTGGATGGGTGGGTTAGTGTTGCATAGAATAATTGGACATCCTGATGGCCTGGGGATAGAAGCTCCTTTTGAGTCTCTCTGTACCGGCCATGAGACTCCGGTAGCGCTTGCCTGACCGCAGCAGTGCAAAGAGGCAGTTGTTTGGGTGTCTAGAGGGTAGACAAGGGTTACTCAGCTATTATTGGTTGCATTATAGCACTTACAATGTAACCACTTGTAACTACAGTATAAAGCTTCAATGCAGAGCGCTCCCAAAGAGTCTGCCTGCCTGTCTGTTGAACCAATTACACGCCCATTCATCAGCATGTGGGTGAGGCATTCTGGGAGCTGGCAGTCACGGCTCGTAGACTCCCTCTGTCAGCCGCGTGACGTGATCCTCATGTTGTCAGCCACGTCTGACAGCGTTTATTAGCATCTGGATGGCTGTTGTCTCTCAGTGCCACCTTTATATTCATGGTACACGCGGTAAGTGAACCTGTCACCATAGAATTCCATCTAATCCATGAATCAAAAAGAGAAGCGTACTGTTATGTCCTACCTTCTTAAAGTAACAGTAAACGCTTCTTATCTCCTCAGTATCTTTAGTTACCTTGTGGCTGGGCAATTCATCTAATTATATTTTTCAATTATGATTTTTGGCTCCCAACGATTATGAAAACAAGATAATAGACATTTAGCCTTACCTTTGAGCCAGGTCATGTTTTTAAGTCATCTCATGTTTTTAAATGAGGTCATGTTTTTAAATCAGGTCATGTTTTTAAGCTAGGTCATGTTTTTAATGCCAGGTCATGTTTTTAAGCTAGGTCATGTTTTTAATGCCAGGTCATGTTTTTGAGTCAGGTCATGTTTTTAATGCCAGGTCATGTTTTTAAATCAGGTCATGTTTTTAAGCCAGGTCATGTTTTTAAATCAGGTCATGTTTTTAAGTCAGGTCATGTTTTTAATGCCAGGTCATGTTTTTAAATCAGGTCATGTTTTTAAGTCAGGTCATGTTTTTAATGCCAGGTCATGTTTTTAAATCAGGTCATGTTTTTAAGTCAGGTCATGTTTTTGAGTCAGGTCATGTTTTTAATGCCAGGTCATGTTTTTAAATCAGGTCATGTTTTTAATGCCAGGTCATGTTTTTAATGCCAGGTCATGTTTTTAAGTCAAGTCATGTTTTTAATGCCAGGTCATGTTTTTGAGTCAGGTCATGTTTTTAAGTCAGGTCATGTTTTTGAGTCAGGTCATGTTTTTTAATCAGGTCATGTTTTTAAGTCAGGTCATGTTTTTAAGCCAGGTCATGTTTTTGAGTCAGGTCATGTTTTTAAGCCAGGTCATGTTTTTGAGTCAGGTCATGTTTTTGAGTCAGGTCGTGTTTTTAAGCCAGGTCATGTTTTTAAACGAGGTCATGTTTTTAAGCCAGGTCATGTTTTTAAACCAGGTCGTGTTTTTAAACGAGGTCATGTTTTTAAATCAGGTCATGTTTTTAAGCCAGGTCATGTTTTTAAACAAGGTCATGTTTTTAAGTCAGGTCATGTTTTTAAGCCAGGTCATGTTTTTGAGTCAGGTCATGTTTTTGA
This sequence comes from Notolepis coatsorum, assembly GCF_963971535.1. NCBI lineage: Eukaryota > Metazoa > Chordata > Actinopteri > Aulopiformes > Paralepididae > Notolepis > Notolepis coatsorum. The sequence goes on from NC_140174.1 coordinate 12,219,919, forward strand.
GTCAGGTCATGTTTTTAAGCCAGGTCATGTTTTTAAACCAGGTCGTGTTTTTAAACGAGGTCATGTTTTTAAATCAGGTCATGTTTTTAAGCCAGGTCATGTTTTTAAACAAGGTCATGTTTTTAAGTCAGGTCATGTTTTTTTAAACCGGGTCATGTTTTTGAGTCAGGTCAAGTTTTAAGTTCAATAAATGCATGATGTTTCCAAAGTCAATGAGTAATGGTGTTAAATAATGGTGATCTCAATATTGACCAATATAATCGTGATTATGACCAGCCCTATTACTATGTCAATACTGTCTCACACAGTTTAACCTGAGTCTTGCTAGATTAGATGGTCACACAGTTTAGAACCTGACAGTTTTTCGTTCACCCAGAGGTTCCAGTAGGTCCTTTGTCTCCAGTTCCTCTAAGTGATACTGGGTTGTGTCCTGCTTTCATTGCTGCTGAGGCCTGAGGTCTTGAGGCAGGAGCTCTGGGACAAACAGAAAAAGTCACACGCGCCCTTGAAATAGTTTCCTGCCACCAGATAATCCACAGATTCTCATTAGAGGGGATTTGAATAAGTATAATACAATTACTTTTAATACACATAATAAATGAGAAAAACTGAGATTGAGAAGAGTCTGTCACGTGCTTTGCTCGAGTGGTGGATGAAGTATGCAGTTCCTTTACTCCAACATTTTGGGAAATTAGCTTATTTGCCATCTACCCTGGAGTTAGACAAGAAGATACTGTACATACTTTTTCTTCTCTGTGCATGCAGTAGGAGTAGGAAGACGTTGGGAACTAGGCTAATGGAGGAACCTACTTCCAGTGACTGACGCTAAGTTAGGCTAACGGTGCGCGTCTTCCTACTCCTACTGCATGCACAGAGAAAAAATAGGTATGTATCTTAACACTCCAACATTTTGGGAACCCTGGAGTTAGACAAGAAGTTTCAAGTTTCAAGTTTCTTTAATAGTTGTCATACAGAAGTACAGAATACTTTTATACAAAATGCTTCTTACTGTTACGCTCCAGAGACTGTGCTAGACAAGATAAGTATGAATAGTATAGCATGTAATAGAAGTAAATATAGAAGTCACAGTGTTCAGTATAGAAATTTTTATTTTTTTTGATCCACTTTTTCTCCCATTTTCTATATTTTCTCCCATCCCAATTTCGTATCATCCAATTCAACCCTCCCCTGTCACGAACGCTGTTTCTTGCCTCCCACAAGCCGGCTGCAATGTGGACTAAGTCATGTATAGCACAAGTCCCCTCCGGTACTTGAGGTAACAGCAGTCGCATCTTTTCACCTGCGCAGCTCGATCTCTCAGTGGCGAGGAGTAACGCGTGGGAGGCTCACGCTGCCCCCGACACTTCCTGATTCTACTGCGCAGGCGCACCAACCGACCTGTAGGAGTCGCTGTCCACAACGCCCGATCCCCACCCATCAGTTTCCCACCCCCTAATACGGCCAATGTGTATTAGTATGAACGACCAGCTAAACTGAAAGCAATGTGGAGCGCTGGGCTCGAACAGGCGAGCCCAGCGTCTCCGCATTCGTGGTGAGCGCCTTGCCCACTACGCCACATAGCCGCCCAGTGTTCAGTATAGACATATGTACAATGTTCGATGCAGAATAGAAGTAACTGAGTTACCATACAATATACAATATACTATGCAATGTACTAATATACAATACTATATAGTGCAAAGCAGAAATGGGATGAGGTACAATTTACAGTAAGGTGTACGAGTTGTAGTGCAAATCCTTTACCAATTAATATGAAGTGTGTTTAGGTGATCTAAAGTGTGGAGAGTGGGTGCTGCAGTGTGTTGTTTGTTTAAAGTGAGTGTGCGCGTGTGGATGTGTGTGCTGTGTGCATTTGATGGTTGTTGCATAGTGTTTATTGTTCGTTGAGCAGCCTGATGGCCTGGGGATAGAAGCTTCTTCTGAGTCTTTCTGTGCTCGCCATGAGACTCCGGTATCGCTTGCCTGACCACAGCAGTTCAAAGAGGCAGTTGTTTGGGTGGCTGGAGTCCTTGATGATTCTCTTAGCCTTACCCCTGCACCGCTTGTTGTAAATGTTCTGGAGGGTGGGAAGCCCCCCTCAAATTGTGCGTTCAGCTGAACGTGCCACTCTCTGTAGTCTGCTACGGTCTTGTGCGGTGCTATTCCCAAACCAGGAGGTGATATTGCCAGTCAGGATGCTCTCTATTGTACATGAGTAGAAGTTCTTAAGGATCTTCTGACTGACTTGGAACTTCCTTAGGCGCCTGAGGAAGTAGAGGCATTGTCGTGCCTTCTTCACAACACTGTCAATGTGTGTGGTCCATGTCAAGTCCTCGGAAATGTGGACTCCGAGGTACTTAAAACTGTTCACTCTCTCAACAGTCATGTGTGTACAGGGAGTAGAGGAGGGGACTCAGAACACAGCCCTGTGGGGCCCCTATGTTGAGGGTGATGGATGAGGAGGTGCAGTTGCCTGCTCTCACCACCTGGGGTCTGCCCGTCAGGAAGTCCAAGACCCACTGGCAGAGGTCATAGTTCAAGCCCAGGTCCCTGAGCTTGGCTATGAGTTTGGAGGGGACTATGGTATTGAATGCTGAGCTGTAGTCGATGAATAGCATTCTCACATAGTTCCCCTGCCTCTTGTCCAGGTGTATGCATACCTTTTTCTTCTCTGTGCATGCAGTAGGAGTAGGAAGACGTTTGGAACTAGGCTAATGGAGGAACCTACTTCCAGTGACTGATGCTAAGCTAGGCTAACGGTGTGTGTCTTCCTACTCCTACTGCATGCACAGAGAAGAAAAAGGGTATGTATCTTCTTGTCTAACTCCAGGGTAGATGCCAAATAAGCTAATTTCCCAAAATGTTGGAGTTTTCCTTTACGTAAAAGTAGAAATACTCAGATAAAATAGTTGTGACGACCCTCCCCCACACTGTGTTCTAGCTGGCGGAGCAAAGCTGGGGAAGGCTCGTCAGGCTAATTGGGGCACACCTGGGCCAGTGTGTCCCAGTCAAGATATGAGAGAGAGGCTGCCTCTGGTCACCTACAACATTCATGCTGCACATACACTCATCCACACACTGCTGACATATTCATATATATTGGCTGCTAATTAGTTTAATTCTTTGTTATTTCTTAAATTGTGCCTGTGTCTCCCCATTCTTGTTGCGAGCTTGAGCCAGTGCATAACAAGTGCTCTGGTAAAAGTGAAAGTCCTCCATTGAAAATTCGACTTAAGTAAAGGTGGAGAAGTATTTGATATTGAATGTACTTAAGTATCAATAGTAAAAGTATGCATTCTACATCATTGGACTGGTCGATCTTTGAGACTGTCCCTGTAGATCTTTCCCTGATTTTTTTTTTTTTTTTTTTTTTAGATCTTACCCTGAGAGTCCACATTACAGTTCTACTTTTGTTTTGATGTGAAAAGTGATGCTGCACTTAGCACTGACTGAGAAAGTACACATTACAGTTCTACTTTTGTTTTGATGTGAAAAGTGATGCTGCACTTAGCACTGACTGAGAAAGTACACATTACTGTTCTACTTTATAAAATGCTAATTGTAAATATGTTTGTCAATGTTAATAATATGAGAAAGTCCACATTACAGTTCTACTTTTGTTCTGATGTGAAAAGTGATGCTGCACTTAGCACTGACTGAGAAAGTACACATTACAGTTCTACTTTATAAAATGCTAATTGTAAATATGTTTGTCAATGTTAATAATATGAGAAAGTCCACATTACAGTTCTACTTTAGTTTTGATGTGAAAAGTGATGCTGCATAAGATGACTGCACTTAGCACTGACTGAGAAAGTACATAATAGTTCTACTTTGACGTTTTAATGTTGGACCAAAGCATTGCATGTAATTAGAATACAGGCAAATAAAAGTCATTTAGTTTAAAGTACAATCTTGGCTGTCTTTTTCCCTCAACGCTTCAATAGGTAGATTTTGCCTTCACCAAAAAAAAAAGAAAAAGTGATCTTGGGCTTAAAAAGGTTGGTGACCACTGTTCTACATCATGTTTGTGTATTCCAGTGCTTAGGAGCATTCAACCCTCGAACCATTGACCTCTATAGGTTATGTTAAAGTGATATGTGGTCCAGTTATGCTGCTATGATTACATCCTTAACCATATGTAGTGTGGTAGTGAAGGGGTTAACCGTCTGTAGTGTGTTAGTGAAAGTGTTAACCTTCTGTAGTGTGGTTGTGAACGGGTTAACCTTCTGTAGTGTGGTAGTGAAAGGTTAACCTTCTGTAGTGTGGTAGTGAAATAGTTAACCTGTAGTGTGGTAGTGAAAGGATTAACCTTCTGTAGTGTGGTAGTGAAAGGTTAACCTTCTGTAGTGTGGTAGTGAAAGGTTAACCTTCTTTATTACATGGCGTTTTAACATTCGCCAAAATGCTTGATTGTGATTGGTCAATAGCGCTCGGTTGCCCCTGACAGCGGTCAATTATTTCTCGATAATTCACCGCTGCTACGGGCAACGCGCAATAATGACCGCTGTTAGGGACAACAGAGCGCTATTGACCAATCACAATCAAGCATTTTGATCGCAGTCACGAAAGCTAAGCTTTACAGCTGCACTACATCAGGTGCCGTGCAATCAAGTCCACACACCTGCCGGCGAGGAGCAACAGAACAACTGCGTCTGCATTTGATCTTGTCTTGTCGATGGTGTAAAATGAATTGTATATTGTTAGTAAGTTAGCCCTGTAATAAGCGGGATAATGTTTAAAGAACGCAGTGTCGGCCAATTATTTTGCGACAATGACCTCGTAGCTATACATTATCCCTTATGTAGTGTGGTAGTGAAAGGTTAACCTATAGTGTGGTAGTGAAAGGGTTGTATTGTCGCAGTGAAAGGGTCAGACGAAGTCATTGGATTGTACTTACAACAATGTAGCCTATTCCTATATGCCTATGTTAAATATAGCCTATTCCTACAAAATATTAGTTAATTAGTTAATTAATATTAGTGGATTAAACTGCATGAATAGGAGTAGTGTTCTACGTGTTTTAGTTGATTTGTTATACTTGCTTTTTCCCTCGTCTTGTTGTCTTATTGTTGTGACTTGATATGCTGTGTGATTTTATATGTATTTTTTTTTGTTGCTTATTTCTGTATGTACACTCGACGTGACTGTAAATTAGGGAAACCTCAGTTGCATTTCGAGTTTAAATAGGTTTGAATATCTGCTAAAAATAATCTGAATATCAAAATGCCATTCGACCCTCATTTGAATCGCTCCTAATGTCATAGGCTATATTTCCACTATATCTCCCACAGAAGTACCACAAACTACCAGAAGTCACATTACATTACATTACCATAGTGTTATTGCAGTGGAGACATGTGGCCCAGGAAATGGAGTCATCTATTACACTGCTGAAGGAAACACAACCGCTGACTGAAATGGCAATAAGATATTCCGTAATAGCATGACTCACAGCTCATGTCTTACATTTAGTTTGAACACAATATCATCTAACAAGGTTTCACTGTTTGCATGCTTGTAGAGGCAGGCGATATTAAAGTAATTTTTCCATATATATTTTTTAACTCTTTCTTTACTGATGTGCTCTGAAACTGAATTATCTAAAAATGTTAGCGTTTAAAAGAAAAAGAAAGAAATAAGAAATTCATGTTTTGTAAGTGCTACTAAGCATTCAAATGCAGCATGCCACGCAGGAAACAAACAGACAAAGCGGTAGAAAGAAACAGAAAAGTACACGGAGGCAGCATGTCATGCAGCAGGCAACAATTATTGCCTACAAGAAATAAACAAACAGACAAAACGGTAGAAAGAAACAGGAAAGTACACTGAGGCAGCATTTCCTACAAGAAACAAACAAACAAAACAGTCACGAGTAGATGACAGGTAACAACTAGACCACGTCGAAACCTAGTATATGGCTGGACCGTGCCGTCCAGTGGCCCAATCATGTGACTCAGTCTAACTTCATCACTCGGATTACTCTGCGACAGACTTTCATGGTTGTAGACCTGGTTGTAGGGCTGGTTGTAGGGCTGGTTGTAGGGCTGGTTGTAGGGCTGGTTGTAGGCTGGTTGTAGGGCTGGTTGTAGGCCTGGTTGTAGGCCTGGTTGTAGGGTTGGTTGTAGGCTGGTTGTAGGCCTGGTTGTAGGGCTGGTTGTAGGGCTGGTTGTAGGCTGGTTGTAGGGCTGGTTGTACGGCTGGTTGTAGGCTGGTTGTAGGGCTGGTTGTAGGGCTGGTTGTAGGGCTGGTTGTAGGGCTGGTTGTAGGCTGGTTGTAGGGCTGGTTGTAGGCTGGTTGTAGGGCTGGTTGTAGGCTGGTTGTAGGGCTGGTTGTAGGGCTGGTTGTAGGCTGGTTGTAGGCTGGTTGTGGGGCTGGTTGTAGGGCTGGTTGTAGGGCTGGTTGTAGGCTGGTTGTAGGCCTGGTTGTAGGCTGGTTGTAGGGCTGGTTGTAGGGCTGCTTGTAGGGCTGGTTGTAGGCTGGTTGTAGGCTGGTTGTAGGGCTGGTTGTAGGGCTGGTTGTAGGCTGGTTGTAGGGCTGGTTGTAGGGCTGGTTGTAGGCTGGTTGTAGGCTGGTTGTAGGGCTGGTTGTAGGGCTGCTTGTAGAGCTGCTTGTAGGGCTGGTTGTAGGGCTGGTTGTAGGGCTGGTTGTAGACCTGGTTGTAGGGCTGGTTGTAGGCCTGGTTGTAGGCTGGTTGTAGGGCTGGTTGTAGGGCTGCTTGTAGGCTGGTTGTAGGGCTGGTTGTAGGCTGGTTGTAGGGCTGGTTGTAGGGCTGGTTGTAGGCTGGTTGTAGGCTGGTTGTAGGCTGGTTGTAGGGCTGGTTGTAGGGCTGGTTGTAGGCCTGGTTGCCGGTCCAGCCAAAAAGGTCAGAGCGTACCAAGCAGAAGTAGTATGCATGTTTCATGAAGACACAAAGATTAGATTTGATTAAATTGTGTTGTCATTGCACGGCACAAGTACAGTACAAACGGACGTTTGTTGAAAAGAAAAGAAGAAGGGGAGAATAACAAACGTGAAACACAGCAGGAACAAGGGATTCAAACTAAATGACCAAGGAGCACAAAAGCACAGGATTGAGGCTATTCTCGGACTACTTTTGATGTAGTGGGTGTAACGGTTACGATTTTAAAAGCTTTTGGAAAACACAAAAGAGCCTTTTTGCTATGGAAAACGGGTCTCAGAAATAGCACAGGGGATGTTCAGGCTCCTGCCTGCCAAGTATAGCCCAAGAAGTGGGGCCTTCAGCACCGGCTCCACCTGACCCATTTAGTGGTACTGGGTACTGAGTCTGAGGAGGAGAGAGAGCCAGGGTTCGAGTTATGGGGGAGCCAATGGGGGTTTGACCCCCATAGATAGAGTCTGGGCCGCCATAGTCAACAACACCTGTGGGGGTCTCTAAAAAATAATTATATATTTATAGATTTTTTTTCAATGTACGAATTAGTATTGTTTATGTTACCTAAATAAATTGTTAATAGATAATATTTTTCTTTTCAGTTTTTAGGGTTAGGGTTTGTCAAATTCAATTGTTGTATTTTATCAGATGCAAAATGCAAATAAGTAAATATGGCATTATATATTAGAAGTGAGTAAGAAAATGAACAAATATTGATGGTTAAGAATGAGACTGAATAATGACATCACACAATAGTCTAATGATTATACTGTTGTGTGATGGCATTACTCATTAGTATAATTAGACTCTATATCCTAATGAGATATACACACCCTCAAGACCCCTACGCTCTGCATCTTCTGGCCACCTCAGACCTACTCCTATCCGAGCTCCGGGAGGGTCATCAAGGAGAAGCCGCCTATTCTCAGTCCTTGCCCCACAATGGTGGAATGAACTACCCACCCCAGTTAGAACAGCCGAAACCCGTCCAATCTTTCGCCGTCGACTAAAGACGCACTTCTTCCACCATTATCTGAAATAAAAAAATTAAAAAAGATATCTAACCCTAACTAACCTTACTGTCATGCACTTGTCCTAATAAACTAACCTACACTGTAGCACTCAACACTTTGATGAACATTGTTACTCAGCTGATAGAGTTGTGCCCTTCCTGATGACTTGTCGTACAGAACTTGTAAGTCGCTTTGGATAAAAGCGTCAGCTAAATGACTAAATGTAAATGTAAAAATGTATATTCCTCTAAATATGACTTCGAAAACGGCCACAATTTCAGGAAAAAAAAGAGTCCAAAATATGTCTATAAAATATGTTTCGGGGGCCCCCATAGCTCTCAGGTGATAACTCGAACCCTGGAGATAGCCCACTTTGATCCACACCAGGCCGTTGGACGGGTCTGACGCTTAAAGCTGCTTCCTGCTAGACCCCCCCTGTAGGAGCCAAATTCTAGGGTGACATTTTTTAGATATTAGTTTAGTATCTTCTTTGTGCTTTGGGTTTATTAAATGTGTTTATTATTATTATGTCATAATGGAATCCAATATGGAGTCTTACCTAGTCTACTCCCCTTTTCCCCCCCATGTTCCCCCTTTACCTCCTATAATATTGGCAGGTGGTCTAAACTCAGGTAGTCTAAGATTATGTATAGGCCTCAGGTAGATTGGTACCATACAGTTTTTGACTGTTCATTTACCAAACCCTTTTTGTTTGTTTTATAGTTATAGCCAGCTATTAGGGCTGTTATGAAAATAAATACATTGCTTTAAAATATAAGCTGTTTATTTTATAAAGTATGTTGGATCTTTATAATCTTTTTTTGGACTGCAATTCGGAGCGTGTCGGACTGCCAACGTTATACCTGGAGCCCCAAGGCAGTGTTGTAGTACGCAAGTCCGAGTCCTGGGCTGATTTTCAGGACTCGTGAGCCGTGACTCGACTTGGACTTGAGCACTGATGACTCGAACTTGGACTCGGACTCGAGCATTGACTTCATTCGGACTCGGAAGGTGCAGACGAGGACTCGGACTTGTTAATTGATAAATACAGTTATTTATTTGTATTTCGTTTTGTAATAGGCCCTAATCATTTGGCATAAAATATTGATGGCTAGTGCATTTGTTTGGCTATTGTGTCGTGTCACAAAGTAAATGAACTCCCTTTGAAATGCTGACCGCTGTGTCATTTATGTTTAATATAGACCTTTTCTTATTTGTATGTCAGCTCTTTGACTGCCAGAGTGGAGTGGACTCAACCTTGACGACTTGGACTTGGACTCGGACTAGGGTAATGGGGACTCGACTCTGGCTCTTCTTTGGTGACTTGGACTCTGACTCGAACACTGGGGACTCGAGACTCGACTCGGATTCGAGATTTAGTAACTCGACTCTAACACTGCCTCAAGGCAACTTTGATCCATAGGATTGCCTTTACACCCCCCATCCGGGACAGATGTGTTTAAGAGGCGTCTAAAGAGTCGATATATGGTGTGCATGTACCGGTATGTGTGTGTGTGTTTGAAACCTAGTCAGGCTAACCTCAGAGGAAGACTGTGGCCCCTTTTTTGTTCTCCTAAAAAAAGGATCGCCCTTGGTGAGGAGGCAGCGAAGAGGACGGAGCTAAAGAGAGTAGATCAAAGGAGGGAGAATTGTTTGCTCCGGAGTGGAGAGCTGAGGGTAATTATTTTAATCACCCGCCTAATTAATGATTACGTATAATATTTTCGTTTCAATAGAGGTTTGATTAGCATCAGACACACTTTGATTGAAATGCATTCCGCTTTTGTTGGCGGGGATTCTAGGATCTTGGGAGTGCACGTGGGATTGATTCTGTTGTTGTTAGTGTTCTTATCTACATGTGAAAGGAATCGGGGCAGCGGGGACTATTGTCAGTCTAGTGCTTAACAATTGCACTTGCGTTTCATCAGATTATTTTCTCATCAGGCGTAGTAGAATTAATTACCCCTGCAAAACCGCTGACCTTGTAATTGCGTTTGGAAAATGTTCAAATAATACCAATATACATTCCCAAATATTCTTTTTTTCTCCTATTTTCTTTTCTCTTTGGTTTACTGAAAACAAGCGAAGTCAAGTGTTCCTTTATTAATTCAAGTGTCATAGCAGCATGGGGGGGGGGGGGGTACAGGTAGAATAGGTACATATAGGTAATAGAACAAAGTGCAAAGTAATAATGATAATAGTGATAACAGTAGTAGTGAGTGGCAGGATTCAATCAGACAGTAGTAGTAGTAATAATGATGATGGTATACATGGTCCAAACCGTAATAACACACTATACCAGTGTCCGTGCAGTGTTTATTATTAAGAGTCAGACAGTCCTAACAGTGTTTATTATTAAGAGTCAGATAGTCCTAACAGTGTTTATTATTAAGAGTCAGATAATCCTAACAGTGTTTATTATTAAGAGTCAGATAGTCCTAACAGTGTTTATTATTAAGAGTCAGATAGTCCTAACAGTGTTTATTATTAAGAGTCAGATAATCCTAACAGTGTTTATCATTAAGAGTCAGACAGTCCTAACAGTGTTTATTATTAAGAGTCAGATAGTCCTAACAGTGTTTATTATTAAGAGTCAGATAATCCTAACAGTGTTTATCATTAAGAATCAGACAGTCCAGTGGCGGTTAGGTGGCCGAGCGGAGATTGCGTTCGTCACCAACCCCGGAGCTGTGAGCTGGATTCGCCTGTTCGAATCCAGCTCACAGCTCCGGGGTTGTCACCAGCTTGGCTGGCCGTCTGCACTAATACAATTGGCTGTATTAGAGGGTGGGAGAAGCTGGCGGGGTGGGTCCGGGTCGTTGTAAACAGCGACTCCTACAGTTCGGTCGGGGCGCCTGCTAAGCGCGGATAGGACTTGAGGGGGATAGTGTGGTCCTCCCACACGCTACGCCCTCTCGATGAGAATCCGCGCTGCCAGGTGAAAAGAAGCGGTGATTGGCTGGACGTGTGTCGGAGGAAGCACGTGGTAGCCTCCACTCTCCCAGATGATCTGACTGTGGGGGGTAAGTGCGCAGCGACCAGGAAGGGACTGGGAATTGGCATACGACTAACATTGGGATGGGAGAAAATCGGAGGAAAATGGAGGGGGAAAAAGATCAAAAAAAAATAAAAAATCAGACAGTCCTGTGCGGTCAGGTGGCGTAGCGGAGATTGCGTTCGTCACCAACACCGGAGCGGCTGGATTCGCCTGTTCGAATCCAGCTCACAGCTCCGGCGTTGTCACCAGCTTGGCTGGCCGTTCACACTAATACAATTGGCTGTATTAGAGGGTGGGAAAGCTGGCGGGCTGTGTCCGGGTCGTTGTAAACAGCGACTCCTACAGTTCGGTCGGGGCGCCTGCTCAGCGCGGATAGGATCTAAGGGGGGTAGTGTGATCCTTCCACACGTTACACCCTCTCAGTGAGAGTCCGCGCTGCCAGGTGAAAAGAAGCGGTTGATTGGCTAGACGTGTGTCGGAGGAAGCACGTGATAGCCTCCACTCTCCCAGACCGACTGTGGGGGGTAAGTGCGCAGCGACCAGGAAGGGGATTGGGAATTGGCATAACGACTAACATTGGGATGGGAGAAAATCGGAGGAAAAAGGAGAAAAAAATAAATAAAAAAATCAGACAGTCCTAACAGTGTTTATTATTAAGAGTCAGATAGTCCTAACTGTTTATTAGAGTCAGATAGTCCTAACAGTGTTTATCATTAAGAGTCAGACAGTCCTAACAGTGTTTATTAGTCAGACAGTCCTAACAGTGTTTATCATTAAGAGTCAGACAGTCCTAACAGTGTTTATTAGAGTCAGACAGTCCTAACAGTGTTTATCATTAAGAGTCAGACAGTCCTAACAGTGTTTATTAGAGTCAGACAGTCCTAACAGTTTATGTTTATCATTAAGAGTCAGACAGTCCTAACAGTGTTTATTATTAAGAGTCAGATAGTCCTAACAGTGTTTATCAGAGTCAGATAGTCCTAACAGTGTTTATCATTAAGAGTCAGACAGTCCTAACAGTGTTTATCATTAAGAGTCAGATAGTCCTAACAGTGTTTATTAGAGTCAGATAGTCCTAACAGATCTCAAGTTCACCAGCTGTTAGCTCTCCAGTAATTGGCAGCAGTCCGTGCCCACCATCAAAACCTAGTAACGATTCAATTAAAATGGGAGTTGGAATGGACATCAGTGAGTGTTGGTAGCAAAGACGCTCTAATGAGGGAAGATGGTGCGTTACAAGCTGCGCCAATAGCATGAAAGCTAACAGTTCCTGAGCCACTAGATGGGTACTGTCTGTGGGAGGGACTTATACACAGGCAGTACCATGTGAGTAAGCCAGCCAATGCCACGGCCTTGCGTAGCTCACATGACTCATTGCAGGAAGTGAGAGAACGACTTGGTTACTCTCCCCTTGAGAGGTCTCTGTTGGCAATCTTGCTGCACTCTACCACCCAATCACAGACTAGAGTTGTTAAGCCCCCCCCCCCCATTTCTTCACTTCACGGAGGACGTTGTGTGATGTCAGGAAACACCCCCCCCCCCCGACATCGATGGCTAATACAATGCAATAATCAAGACCCCCCCCCGGCCCCTTATTCCATGATTAATTGGCTCAGCTCTGTGTTGACATAGTGTTCAAGTATTCCTGAATGTTCTGGGGGACTGGTGGTCTGAAAGAGGTTGAAGGATTGAGACCCAGTGAGAGAGAGAGAGAAAGATAGAGAGAGAGAGAGATATGGAGGACAGAACTTGGTCGCTCCACTTTTGCAGGACGTAAAAGTGGGACAATCTGTTCCTTGGACGATCTCCAATTTTACTTTCTGGGGACTGTTACACTGAAAATATATCTATACACATGCTCTGTCCTACATAGAGAGAGAGAGAGAGCGTGCAAGGGAGCAGGAGAGAGAGGGAGACGAGAAAGAGAGAGAGAGGGAGGGAGAGAAGGTAGATGTTAGGGGGGGGAGGGAGGGAGAGAGTGAGTGAGTAAGAGGGAGAGAGAAGAAAAGTGGGATTCAGTGTCTTGAGGCTCACAAAATGCAGAGTGGTGCTATGGTGCTGTGACTGTATTTATGACCACCCCCTTGAGATTGGACCAAAAGACAGGAGAAAGCCCTGCAACACCTAGATGTAATACACAATATGCATGACAGTCACTATTCACTATTACACTATTACTATTACATAGAGCCATATCAGCCACAAGATTTTCCGAGCTCTAATATTTTTTATTTTTTTATCTAACTTTTTCTGTATTTTTGCTCTTATCCCAATTTAGTCGTTATGCCAATTCCCTTCCTGGTCGCGCATTGTCCCACTGTCGGCCTAGGGAGGGTGTAGAACTACTACATGCCTCCTCCGATACATGTGGAGTCAGCCAGCCGCTTCTTTTCACCTGACAGTGAGGACTCTCACTGGGGGAATGTAACGCGTGCAGAGAGAGGTTCACGCTATTTCCCCCAGATCCCTTCCCTGCTGAACAGGCGCCCCGACCGACCAGTAGGAACCGCAGTTTACAACGACCAGGACACACACCCCACCGGCTTCCCACCCGCTAACACTGCCAATTGTGTTAGTAGGGACGACTGACCAAGCCAGAGGTACCGCTGACAGCTGGATTAGATCCCAGAGTCTCTGCGGTGGTAGGCGAGTGCATTCTCCACTGCGCTACCCAGCCGCCCTCCGAGCTCATTTTCAACTAGTTTTTGAAGATTTGAGAACTTACTTACTTACTTACTTAGGCCTTTTACCCCGATTGGGGCATAGGCCATCAACAAGGGTTCTCCAAGCATCCCGATCCTGAGCCAACCTCTCAAGCTGGCCCCAGGTGTGTCCCATCTTCTTGGCATCATCTTCCAAGTCTCTGCGCCAGGTGTTTCGTGGTCGGCCTCTCTTTCTTTTCCCTTGGGGGTTCCACCTGAGAGATTGTCTTGTGATGCTCAGGGATGGTTTACGGAGTGTATGGTCAATCCATCTCCAACACCGTTGGAGAATCTCTTTCTCTGCTGGCTGTTGTTGTGTTTGTTGCCACAGGTCTTTGAGATTCGAGAACTAGAAGATTGATATTCATAATTTACCCACTTTTTTTGTTATTTTTATTACATTGTGTGGAAGCTTTGAGTTTATTCTCGGATGAGTAAAATAACGTAGCCATTGTTTAGTCAATAAGGACGATTCATTAAGATTTGTATTAGACCGTGTCGTCTGATTCCTTTTATGCCACACACACAATCACACGGCAGGGGTGTCCACTACTACATTTACATTTAGTCATTTAGCTGAACGCTTTTATCCAACGCGACTTACAAGTTCTGTACGACAAGTCATCAGGAAGGGCACAACTCTATCAGGTGAGTAACAATGTTCATCAAAGTGTTGAGTGCTACAGTGTAGGTTTGTTTATTAGGACAAGTGCATGACAGTAAGGTTAGTTAGGGTTAGATAATTATATATATATATATATATATATATATATATATATATATATATATATTATTTTAATTTTTTTATTATTCAGATAATGGTTGAAGAAGTGCGTCTTTAGTCGACGGCAAGTCGACGGCAAGGACTGAGAATAGGCGGCTTCTCTTTGATGACACTCCGGGAGCTTGGATAGGAGTACGTCTGAGGCGGCCAGAAGATGCAGAGCATAGGGGTCTTGAGGGTGTGTAGTTAGAGACCATTGACCGGAGGTAGGCGGGAGCGGTTCCCTTTGCCGCACGGTATGCTAGGTCGAGGGCCTTGAAGCGGATTCGTGCAGCAATGGGGAGCCAGTGCAGGTCCCTATGAAGTGGGGTGACATGGGCCGACTTCGGTAGGTTTGAGATCAGGCGGGCCGCTGCGTTCTGAATAAGTTGAAGAGGCTTGGTGGCAGTGGCCGGGAGGCCAGCGAGCAGTGCGTTGCAGTAGTCGAGGCGGGAGATGACTGTTGATTGGACGAGGAGTTGGGTGGCTTCTTTTGTCAGGAAGGGGCGGATCCTTCTGACGTTACTCAGGAGGAATCTGCAGGTTCTGGTTGTCGCTGCGATGTGAGCAGAGAAGTTCAACTGGTCGTCGAGGACAACACCAAGGTTCTTGGCGGTCGGGGACGCAGTCACAGCTGCATTCTCGACTGTGATGGAAAGGTCGGTCAGGGGGGAGGATTTGGCCGGCAGGTGGAGCAATTCTGTTTAGCTTAGGTTCAGTTTTAGGTGGTTGGTCGTCATCCAGGCGGAGATGTCGGACAGACAGGCTGAGATCCGCTCAGAGACGTGGATATCTGAGGGAGGGAAGGAGAGGAAGAGTTGAGTATTGTAGGCATAACAATGATAGGAGAAGCCATGAGACGTGATAATGTTACCCAGTGATTAAGGGGCCTTTCTCACTCACCTATTGGGATCGAATTACTGCTCACGGGAACGGGGGGGAGTGTTCTTACTCAGACGGACACACCCCTTTTGGGATCGAACCGGCGCTGATTCGTTTTACCCCCCGCTGAACCTGGGACAGTTGGATTAGGTGGTTTCGGATTCGGGCCAGTGGGAGCGGGGGGCGTGACACACACAACGTCGTTACTGTCATGCTCAGTGCTCACAGCTCAGTGGATGAAAACATGAAGCCACGTTACAAAGCACAGCACTTCTGGCTCGCATTAGGCCTGGCCATTTTTGTTTGCCATGCTATTTCTATACATTGGTTTCTTGTTTGAATGCATTTATTTCTATTAGACCAGTGGTGCCCAACCAGTCGGCCGTGGTCGACCAGTAGATCAATGACATTCAATATAATCAATGCAGCAATGTTACTAGTAAAAGGCTAAGCTAACTAGCGTTAGCCGTTAGCTTAGCGTTAACCCTGCAAAACGCTCAAAAGCAGACTCTACAACACCATCCATTCGTGATAAAATGGGGTGGGTTATATTGACAAGGCTTGACAACAGAGGTTCAAATATAACTTCATATTTATTGGTTATTTGTTCATTTTATATCAGCATCCAGTCTCCGCCCTCGTGTTAAGACACTTCCTGTTTACATTTTCGAACGTGACATCATCGCCTACGGCAAGCGTAAACGCTCAAAAGGCAAACCGTAAACAGAACCCGGAGCGAACCAAGACTGCAGTGTGTACACAAACTAGAGGGGGGAGAGGGAGGGGGGAAGTTCGCATTAGATCTCGGAACGGGCTAGAACGGAATGGAATGGAAACGAATATAATGAGTGAGAAAGGCCCCTTAGTGTAGAGGGAGAAGAGAAGGGGTCCTAGAACCGAGCCCTGGGGGACACCCGTCCGCAGGGGGCGGGTGGCCGACAGGGTCCCTCTCCATGACACTTGGTAGGAGCGGTCATTGAGGTATGATGTCAGCCATGTAAGCGCAGAGCCAGCCACTCCCATTCCTGCGAGGGCCGCAAGGAGGATCTGGTGGTTGACTGTGTCGAAGGCTGCAGATAGATCTAGGAGAATCAGGACAGAGGAGAGGCCTTTCGCTTTTGCTAAGTGAAGTGCCTCTGTGACCGCAATGAGGGCCGTTTCTGTGGAGTGGCCAGTCCGGAAGCCAGACTGATTAGGGTCAGTGGGATTGAATGACTAGGAGGTCATTCTGTAAGAGATAAGGAGTAAGTTGGTTGGATACAGCACGTTCAAGTGTTTTAGAAAGGAAGGAGAGAAGAGAGACAGGACGGTAGTTGCCTATGACGGTAGGGTTCAGGTTTTTTTTTTATGAGCGGCGTGACTCTGGCTTGTTTTAGGGAGGTGGGGACCACCCCCGAGTTGAATCAGGAGTTGATGGTTGCAGTTAGGAATGGGAGGATGTCCGGTGCTATGGTCTGGAGGAGTGGAGAGGGTAACTGGTCCAGCTGGCATGTAGTCGGACGGTTCGACGTTACCAGTGTCAGGGTCTCGGCTTCTGTAATGGGAAAGAAAGATGACAGAGTGAAGGATGAGGTTCTCGATTCAGCATTTGGAATGGGTGGGGGTTGGGAGAAGGAGCTACCTCCCAAACACTCAACAGGAGTGAGGAGTCTCTATCTATCTATCTATCTATCTATCTATCTATCTATCTATCTATCTATCTATCTATCTATCTATCTATCTATCTATCTATCTATCTATCTATCTATCTATCTATCTATCTATCTATCTATCTATCTATCTATCTATCCCTCTCTCTCTCTCTCTCTCTCTCTCTCTCTGTTACATACAGGGTCTTGGATGTGTTGTGGATGTTTGAATGTGACTTATTTAGCCCGCAGTTCCTGTCTGTGATGTTGTATGATTTCAAGATACAATATGGATTGTGAAGCAGTCAAAATACCCTCAAAGTCACTCTGACTTTGTCACACTTCACAGGCCACAATAACTAGACCTTTTTATTATTCTATTTTATTTAAAGGAGCTGTAAGTAGTATTTTGTATTAAGAGTGTTTGTAAGGAACATGGGTCTCTCAGTCCCTCTGCTCTGCTTACTTGTCTTCTCTAGTAATGATTTGGCTCGTGTCTGTAAATCCACATGTCGATCTACATGTATTATTGAGAGAATATAGAGCCGTAGGACCAGGCATCGTATGTTTTGATGTGCAAAAAAATCCCAACAGCGACAACGTCTCTGAGTAGCTCGTTGCTAAGCTAAGATAGCCTGGTGTAACTCTTTAATGCTAACAAGTTAATGTCTGAGTAGCCTGTTGCTAAGCTAAGCTAGCCTGGTGTAACTTTAATGCTAACAAGTTAATGTCTGAGTAGCCTGTTGCTAAGCTAAGCTAGCCTGGTGTAACTTTAATGCTAACAAGTTAACGTCTGAGTAGCTCTTTGCTATGCTAAGCTAGCCTGGTGTAACTCTTTAATGCTAACAAGTTAACGTCTGAGTAGCTCGCTGCTAAGCTAGCCTGGTGTAACTCTTTAATGCTAACAAGTTAACGTCTGAGTAGCTCGCTGCTAAGCTAGCCTGGTGTAACTCTTTAATGCTAACAAGTTAACGTCTGAGTAGCTCGCTGCTAAGCTAGCCTGGTGTAACTCTTTAATGCTAACAAGTTAACGTCTGAGTAGCTCTTTGCTAAGCTAAGCTAGCCTGGTGTAACTCCTTAATGCTAACAAGTTAACGTCTGAGTAGCTCTTTGCTAAGCTAAGCTAGCCTGGTGTAACTCCTTAATGCTAACAAGTTAACGTCACACAACCAGTCGCCTTACAGCAGGTGGAGAAGAAAATACCTGTCAGTAACCCTTTTCTCCAAGTCTCTCCACCCATCCATCTTTGCTTCCCAGGGCCCTGCAGCAGGAGGGCATCCATCTCTGTCCTCGTCACGGTGATTAATCAGCATGTGATCCTCGTGTCGGCTTCAAGTCCATCACCTCGCTCCTCCGCGGAGCTCTTGTCTTGTCTTGTCCGCCCGCCTGTCCGCTAATTCTCTCTCCGCAAGGCTCTGACATTTCAGAGAGCGAACAGGGCTCCTCTCCAGACCCGTCCGAATCCCCTTCCTCTCCACAGGCCTCCTGAGTTAATGATCTGAAAGTCAAGCTGCCTGGTGCTCTCTCTCTCTCTCTCTTGTCAGATGGTTGTTCTTTCTCACGGGCGCAAGCACACGGGCGTTCGACCTGTCTGCTCGGTTGCTCAACCTTTCTTTGGACCGTATACATTTTGCGGTACATTTACATCCATTTTTTTTCAATCAAGAATTTGATATATAGATAGAACAATCTTGGAACAATCTTAACCCATCGTCAATCGGAAAATATAAAGACGATCTGTTTCACTCTAGTGTTCATAGACGTTACCATCGTAAACAAACCTCTACGCAACTTACACAGCAAAACTCGTATTTACCTGCTCAGCGTCGGCCCTTCTTCTCTATTCTTATCTACCCGTTTGTTGTCGTTTGAGCCTTTGCTGTCTTAATATTTGCTTGCATTTCATTTCCACGTACCGCTTGCGCCCCTTCCTTTCATCTTGTCTTTGCGCCCCCCCCCTCCCCCCCATATGATATACGTGACTCTCTCAACGCAACTGCTCAACCCTGCTCTCATCGCTCTTCTTCCACCCCTCCGGTTCTCATATTTCCCGTTTTTCCTCAATCTGATTACTCTGCTATATGCAAAGCACATTGTGTATTCCTCCCTCACTTTTACAACCCAATTAGTTGGCTGCCCCTGTGCCACTCTGTTGGCCTGTCTACCCTCTGTCTGTCCTTCTCTCCTTCTTATCTTGCCCGGCGCAGACTAAAAAAGTACTTCAATATTTAATGAAGACTTTGTTCATAACTCAACCTCTCCTCCTCTAGTCGTGGCGTTAACCTCGGGAAACCTTAACCAAACGCTGGAATAAAGGATGAAAACCGTCCGGCGCCGTGTCTGAGCGCGCCCTGCGCGTGTCGGGGAGCGTCTTAATCACAAAACCGACGGCGGTGTAAACCTGAGGTAATGACTCCTAGTGTGCCGTTCTATAAGACTGCCAAGTCCCCCCCCCCCCCCCCCCCCGAATCCTGCCTCACTGCTTCTGGCCCTGGCCATCGGTGAGCTCTCTCTCTCTCTGTCTGTCTGTCTCTCTGTCTGTCTCTGTCTCTCTCTCTGTCTCTCTCTCTGTCTCTCTGTCTGTCTGTCTCTCTCTCTCTCTCTCTCTCTCTCTCTCTCTCTCTGTCTGTCTCTCTCTCTCCTCTCTCTCTCTCCCTCTCTCTCTCGGTCTCTCTCTCTCCCATCCTGTTGGAAAAAACTCCAAAACGTCCCACATTCATTGCCCGCAGAGGGGAGGGGGGGGGGGGACTTTATGAACAAAGATGTGATGAATGTTGTTGTTGATGTTTACTGTGACGCCTCCGGGCTTTGCTTTACTGCGTTGTTTACCCCTCTCTGATGTATGGACACTGCCTGAACTGGGTAAGATGGATTTCCTTCTTCTAACCACCGCCATCCGTCAGTGTTCTCATCTCCACCGCCTCCCTCCCTCCCTCCCTCCCTCCCTCCCTCCCTCCCTCCCCCCGCCTCGCTTCCCCCGACAGACAGTTGAGGCGAGGTGGCCCACCCTGTCACTCTCGTAAGCTCCTTAGGGAGGGGGGGGACGCCGCTTGCTTCCACCGCCGCGGTCCATTCTCCTCCCCGCCGCCCCCGCTATCTCTTCCTCCCGCCAGAGCAGCCCCGTGGGCGTTCGTACGGGATGGGACCCCGCGGGGGCCGGACTGATCCGTGTGGCGTCCAGGCTGTCATTCAAACACTAGAGCTGTCAGGATCTCCGTTGAGTCAGACGAGCGCTTGTCTCTGTGTTTCTAAGTAGGGTTGGATCAGGGGTCGATACTGGTTATTGATCAGGGCCGGTATTAATATCTCGAGGAGGCCGTTATCTGTTGATGGCTGATATTCAATTGTAGTAAATCTATTTTCTTTCTTTTTCAACATATTTCGATTTGCTTTTAGATTTTTATAACAAAAACTTAGACATTGAATACATTGAAGGAAAAAAGGAAGAACATTTTAAACAAATCATAATAAGTAAATACATAAATAAATATAAAAAAGACAAACTTACAAAGACAGGCAGCTGCACCAGTAAAAGGCCTGAGGCAAACCTACAGACTTAGATACAAACACAAAACAATTAACAAGCGCGACTTGTAATCTTCTCATGTTATACCCAGGGAGGTGGGGGGTCTAGTTTGATGTCTGATGTCTTCCATAATTGGACTCTGACTCATCAAACCGAGGAGCCTGGGATTGTGAGTCAGAGTTTTTCAGTTTGAGACGTTGCATCACGTCTCTCAGCCTCCGAGTCCAGCTCGTAGAAGAGGAGACTCCAGTGAAGAAGTATTTACATTTAAAAAAAGAAAAAATGTAACCTTTATTTACCCAGGCAAGCAAGTAAGAACATACGGTACTCTTATATACAAAAGCTGCCTGACCAAAAGGCAAAGGCCTTTTGAGGGGGGGGGGGGGGGGGGGGGGGGGGTACATCATGCATACTAGTAAATACAATAAACAATGACAGTAGCAGTAGTATACAAGGAAAATTACAATAAATAAGGGAGGGATAAGGAAAGAGAGAGAGGGGGGGAAAGCAGTGAGCGATGTGAGGGCAGTGAGTTTAGTTTAGCAACACTACTTTTTTTGTTATCTGGAGTTTAGTTCCAGAGAGATTATCATTGTCTTCTACTACGTATACTAAAAATCATAGGATCTGGCCCAATTACCATTTTGAAAACCTCTGACAGAGGTTTATTAAAAATCTAACTCCAAAATGTGGACAAATTATGACACTGCCAGAAAGAGTGTTCCTTTAAGATATTCCTTTATTGATCCCCTTGGGGGAAATGTGGGCGTCAGAAATCATAGGGAAAGAATATCGCACCCCTCCTTGAAGGTTCAAAGGAAATCAGAGAATTCCATGAGCGTCTGCAGTAAATGTTTTTTGTCACAATTTCCTTCCAGTAACAAATCTGTACACAGCTGTCACATAACTCATAAGACATTTTTATTTTGTTTTTATCCACTTTTTCTCCCCGTTTTCTATTTTTCTCCCATCCCAATTTCGTATATCCAATTCTTCCCTCCCCTTGTCTTGAACGTTGCTAGACTATGCCTCCCACAGGTCGGTTGTAGTGAGGACAGAAGCCTTGCATCACGTGTCCCCTCC
>NC_140174.1:12241608-12256608 GCF_963971535.1 Notolepis coatsorum
CTACTGTACATGGCTGCACTCCTCTACTGTACATGGCACCAACGCCACTATCAAGTCTACTGGCTTACTAGACACGCTGCTGGCCAGCATGACTACTACTACCATAGTGTCTTTATACCTGTATCACTGACTGTACATATTCATATCACAACTCTGTACATACATCTGATCAGCACTACACTCAGTAGTACTTGTTTATATATTGTCATACCCAGTTTAGTCACCTGTACGTCGTATATTACTGTTGCACTTTACTGTTACATGTGCACTCTGTTGGATGCCCAGACTTCTTATTGTTGTACTTTATACTTATTATACTGTGCTGTATAATGACAATACATTTTAATCTAATCTAATCTAATCTAATTTGTGGGGATATTAGGGGACACAAGGAACACACACACACACACACACACACACACACACACACACACACACACACACACACACACACACACACACACACACACACACACACACACACACACACACACACACACCACACACACATACACCATAGATAAGAGATGGGAATGTGATACTTGATTATGCTGAACACTGTATAATGAGACTGGCAGAAAGTGCTGTGTCTGAAATCCGTCATACACTCTTCAATAAAGACACTACACTCATAATGACCCATAAACACTCACACAGTGGCACTTCAATGACACAGAGGCCTGTGTGTGTGTGTGTGTGTGTGTGTGTGTGTGTGTGTGTGTGTGTGTGTGTGTGTGTGTGTGTGTGTGTGTGTGTGTGTGTGTGTGTGTGTGTGTGTGTGTGTGTGTGTGTGTGTGTGTGTGTGTGTGTGTGTGTGTAGGTGGGTGGGTGTGGGTGTGTGTGTGTGTGTGTGTGTGTGTGGTGTGTGTGTGTGTGTGTGTGTGTGTGTGTGTGTGTGTGTGTGTGTGTGTGTGTGTGTGTGTGTGTGTGTGTGTGTGTGTTGTGTGTGTGTGTGTGTGTGTGTGTGTGTGTGTGTGTGTGTGTGTGTAGAAGAACATGCTGAGAGATACAACTAATGAGACTGCAGAAGATCTCTTTTGATGTCTCTAAATCTTACATCACTGTGGGAGTGTGTGTGTGTGTGTGTGTGTGTGTGTGTGTGTGTGTGTGTGTGTGTGTGTGTGTGTGTGTGTGTATGAGTTACCCTCCCCCCGCCTCGCTTCCACCGACAGACAGTTGAGGCGAGGTGGCCCACCCTGTCACTCTCGTAAGCTCCTTAGGGAGGGGGGGACGCCGCTTGCTTCCACCGCCGCGGTCCATTCTCCTCCCCGCCGCCCCCGCTATCTCTTTCCTCCCACCAGAGCGGCTCCGCTGGCAGACGTCCCCGTGGGCGTTCGTACGGGATGGGACCCCGCGGGGGCCGGACTGATCCGTGTGGCGTCAGGCTGTCATTCAAACACTAGAGTTGTCAGGATCTCCGTTGAGTCAGACGAGCGCTTGTCTCTGTGTTCTAAGTAGGGTTGGATCAGGGGTCGATACTGGTTATTGATCAGGGCCGGTATTAAATATCTCGAGGAGGCCGTTATCTGTTGATGGCTGATATTCAATTGTAGTAAATCTATTTTCTTTCTTTTTCAACATATTTCGATTTGCTTTTAGATTTTTATAACAAAAACTTAGACATTGAATACATTGAAGGAAAAAAGGAAGAACATTTTAAACAAATCATAATAGTAAATACATAAATAAATATAAAAAGACAAACTTACAAAGACAGGCAGCTGCACCAGTAAAAGGCCTGAGGCAAACCTACAGACTTAGATACAAACACAAAACAATTAACAAGCGCGACTTGTAATCTTCTCATGTTATACCCAGGGAGGTGGGGGGGGGTCTAGTTTGATGTCTGATGTCTTCCATAATTGGACTCTGACTCATCAAACCTATTGGAGGAGCCTGGGATTGTGAGTCAGAGTTTTTCAGTTTGAGACGTTGCATCACGTCTCTCAGCCTCCGAGTCCAGCTCGTAGAAGAGGAGACTCCAGTGAAGAAGTATTTACATTTAAAAAAAAAAATTTAACCTTTATTTACCCAGGCAAGCAAGTAAGAACATACGGTACTCTTATATACAAAAGCTGCCTGACCAAAAGGCAAAGGCCTTTTGAGGGGGGGGGGGGGGGGGGGGTACATCATGCATACTAGTAAATACAATAAACAATGACAGTAGCAGTAGTATACAAGGAAAATTACAATAAATAAGGGAGGGATAAGGAAAGAGAGAGAGGGGGGGAAAGCAGTGAGCGATGTGAGGGCAGTGAGTTTAGTTTAGCAACACTGCTTTTTTTGTTATCTGGAGTTTAGTTCCAGAGAGATTATCATTGTCTTCTACTACGTATACTAAAAATCATAGGATCTGGCTCAATTACCATTTTGAAAACCTCTGACAGAGGTTTATTAAAAATGGTTTATTAAAAATCTAACTCCAAAATGTGGACAAATTATGACACTGCCAGAAAGAGTGTTCCTTTAAGATATTCCTTTATTGATCCCCTTGGGGGAAATCTGGGCGTCATAGCAGCATGGGGGAGGGGAGGTACAGGTATGGGCAGGGTAATAGTAGAAACTTTAAAGGCATAAATATAGGTAATACAATTCGATTTGAATATAAAAATATGAGAAAAATAAGATGTTGGTGAAATAGAGTTTGACTTCTGAGAAATGCAGGCGATGCAGCAGCAGCTTAAACGTAATGAGACCAGGTCGAGCACAGAGTCGTATGGACCCCTTCCAGGGCCGCTCCCCACCGCCTTGCAGTCAAAACCCCAAACCCCCCTCCCATGCAGATCGTATACCCATCCAGTGATGGGTTGTGTAAATTAGACAAGAAATCATAGGGAAAGAATATCGCACCCCTCCTTGAAGGTTCAAAGGAAATCAGAGAATTCCATGAGTGTCTGCAGTAAATGTTTTTTGTCACAATTTCCTTCCAGTAACAAATCTGTACACAGCTGTCACATAACTCATAAGACATTTTTATTTTGTTTTTATCCACTTTTTCTCCCCATTTTCTATTTTTCTCCCATCCCAATTTCGTATATCCAATTCTTCCCTCCCCTTGTCTTGAACGTTGCTAGACTATGCCTCCCACAGGTCGGTTGTAGTGAGGACAGAAGCCTTGCATCACGTGTCCCCTCCGGTACACGAGGAGGAAGCCTGTCGCAGCTCTCAGTGGCGAGGAGTAACGCGTGGGAGGCTCACGCTGCCCCTGTCACTTCCTGCTTCCGTCGCACCGGCGTCACCAAACCGACCTGTAGGAGTCACTGTCCACAACGTCAAATCCCCACCCACCGGCTTTCCCACCCCCTAATACTTGCCAATTGTATTAGTATGAACGACCGGCCAGCCGGTAGCAACGTCGAGAGCTGGGCTCGAACCCAGCGTATCCTGCGTTAGTGGCGAGCGCCTTGCCCACTGCGCCAATCAGCCGCAACTCATAAGACATTTGAACAATACATTTGAATGTCCATGGCGCTAGACTTTGAAAAAACTGAGCGGAAATCTTAAATAGACAATAGACAATAGACACATACGCCAATGTGAATAAACCACTCCCCAAAATGTAACTTCCCACCACAGTCAACACAGCTGAAAGTCGCCCAATTTTCCGCCGTCGACTAAAAATCAATATCTGAAATTTTTTTTAAAGAGATAGTCTTTTACTATTATGCACTTTGCTACTAAGGCATCTACAATGCCTATATTACTACCTACTATGGCTAATATGTCTCTACTACTATGACTGTTCAACACTGTTGACAATGTTACTGACCCTTAGCTGCCAGAGTTGTACCCTTCCTGCTGACCTGTTGTACAGAACGTGTTGCTTTGGATAAAAGTGTTCAGCTAAATGACTAAATGTAAATGTAATAACAAATTTGTACAGCAAAGAAATACATTCCGGCTTTCCATCATCTCAACCAATTAACTTATAGCCTACCTTAATCTTGAATGACAAATTTCTCTCGTCGATTTGATTTTTGCGATGTATCTTTGTTTCATTAGCCTGACAGATTGCTAACCGTTGGATATAAAAATATATATATATACAGTATTATTTTCCTTCAAAATATTTGTGAATTCTGGAGCCCTGATTAGCGTCATACAGCATGGTGTGGTCGGTATCAACGGACTCCTTGCGATCTCTAGTCGTTTCATATGATACCGTCATCTTTGCTGTAGCCAGTGTTGTAGTACTCGAGTCTGAGTCCTGGACTGATTTTCAGGACGACTTGGACTTGAGCACTGATGACTCGGACTTGGACTCGGACTCAAGCATTGACTGCAGACGAGGACTCAGACTTGTTAATTGATAAGTTATTTACAGTTATTTATTTTTTATTTATTTTGTAATATGCTCTAATCATTTGGCATTATATATTGATGGCTAGTGCATTTGTTTGGCTATTGTGTCACAAAGTAAATAAACTCCCTTTGAAATGGTGACCGCTATGTCATTTATGTTTAATGTAGACCTTTTTTTATTTGTACGTCAGCTCCTTGACTGCCAGAGTGGAGTGGACTCAACCTTGACGACCTGGACTCGGACTCGGGTAATGGGGACTCGACTCGACTCGGACTCGACTCAGGCTCTTCTTTGTTCTTTGGTGACTTGGACTCGGACTCGAACACTGGGGACTCGAGACTTGACTCAGACTTGAGATTTAGTGACTCGACTACAACACACTGGCTGTAGCATCCAAACGCTAGAGCCTGCAAAAGATGCTATAATGTCAACGGGCCAACGATATCGGCCTGCTATATCGGCTGAGCTCTACGTCTATGTGTCGCAGAATCTCCATTATTTCACAGTCTATGTTTTCTATATATTTGATGTTGACGGTTTGATTGACTGATAAAGTGTGTCTGCTTTTTGTTAACGGTCTGATTATTTAAGGAATCCAGATCTTTGCGCTAGTCTGTCTCCTACTCTTTGTGATCTGTGCAGCTCTGTTTGTGATCTGCGCAGATCTGTTTGTGATCTGCACAGCTCTGTTTGTGATCTGCGCAGATCTGTTTGTGATCTGCACAGATCTGTTTGTGATCTGCACAGATCTGTTTGTGATCTGCACAGCTCTGTTTGTGATCTGCACAGATCTGTTTGTGATCTGCACAGATCTGTTTGTGATCTGCACAGCTCTCTTTGTGATCTGCACAGATCTGTTTGTGATCTGCACAGATCTGTTTGTGATCTGCACAGATCTGTTTGTGATCTGCACAGCTCTGTTTGTGATCTGCACAGCTCTGTTTGTGATCTGCACAGATCTGTTTGTGATCTGCACAGCTCTCTTTGTGATCTGCACAGATCTGTTTGTGATCTGCACAGATCTGTTTGTGATCTGCACAGCTCTGTTTGTGATCTGCACAGCTCTGTTTGTGATCTGCACAGCTCTGTTTGTGATCTGCACAGCTCTATTTGTGATCTGCACAGCTCTGTTTGTGATCTGCACAGCTCTGTTTGTGATCTGCACAGCTCTCTTTATGATCTGCACAGCTCTGTTTGTGATCTGCGCAGCTCTGTTTGTGATCTGCACAGCTGTGTTTGTGATCTGCACAGCTGTGTTTGTGATCTGCACAGCTGTGTTTGTGATCTGCACAGCTCTCTTTATGATCTGCACAGATCTGTTTGTGATCTGCACAGCTCTGTTTGTGATCTGCACAGCTCTGTTTGTGATCTGCACAGATCTGTTTGTGATCTGCACAGATCTGTTTGTGATCTGCACAGCTCTGTTTGTGATCTGCACAGCTGTGTTTGTGATCTGCACAGCTCTCTTTATGATCTGCACAGATCTGTTTGTGATCTGCACAGCTCTGTTTGTGATCTGCACAGCTCTGTTTGTGATCTGCACAGATCTGTTTGTGATCTGCGCAGCTCTGTTTGTGATCTGCGCAGCTCTGTTTGTGATCTGCGCAGCTCTGTTTGTGATCTGCACAGATCTGTTTGTGATCTGTGCAGCTCTGTTTGTGATCTGCGCAGCTCTGTTTGTGATCTGCGCAGATCTGTTTGTGATCTGCACAGCTCTGTGTGTGATCTGCGCAGATCTGTTTGTGATCTGCGCAGATCTGTTTGTGATCTGCACAGATCTGTTTGTGATCTGCACAGATCTGTTTGTGATCTGCACAGATCTGTTTGTGATCTGCACAGATCTGTTTGTGATCTGCGCAGATCTGTTTGTGACCTGCGCAGCTCTGTTTGTGATCTGCACAGCTCTGTTTGTGATCTGCACAGCTCTGTTTGTGATCTGCGCAGATCTGTTTGTGACCTGCGCAGCTCTGTTTGTGATCTGCACAGCTCTGTTCGTGATCTGCACAGATCTGTTTGTGATCTGCACAGCTCCCTGTGTCCCTGTGGTTTCATGTGCTGTTTCACTGAGCTCCCTCTGTCCGTCTTAGCGTACTGCTTCCAGTGTATTTCAGACTGCCAGCTCTCTCATTTGACATTCAGAGCACCGGGGGGGGGGGGGGGGGGGGGGTCCCCCACATCACTTATAGGCATCATCAAGACGGCCGCTGTCAGTGATCCAGATCTGCACCATGTCAAAAGCCCCCCCCCCCCCCCCCCCGTAACCAAACCTCACCGCACAACAAAACCAGGACGGAGCGGGTGGAGACTCCAGCCTGTCGAATCTTGGAATCTTGTCTGGCTTTTTAGTCCCAGGTTGTGCCTCGGAAAAACAGTGGGACCGGCTTCCGATAACACAACGTTACACACCTATGACCGCACGGAACGCTGCCGCATATATCCTGTTCGCTCTCTCTCTCTCTCTCTCTCACTTCTCCTGCGATGAACCTGCCATGCAAATTCATAGGGTTTATATATAGCCCGTCTTTCATCCCCTGTGCATTCCCGCCCGGCAGCTAAAAGAGGGAGAATGTGGACCAGCTCTGCGCTGATGTGGTTCATCTGTGTGATCTCTCAGCGTCGCCTCAGTTTACTGCACTTCTGTCTTTCATCTAAAGCCTTTGAGTTACGTGGTACGATTTAGGACCACAGTAGTACACACTCATACACACACACACACACACACACACACACACACACACACACATACAAATACATGTAACAGGGGTTTATTGTTTATTGTTTAAAAGGATCCCCATTAGCTGCCACCTAAGTGGCGAGCTAGTCTTCCTGGGGTCCACTCCACACAGAAAGACAACACAAAACACAATAACAATACATGAGATACATATGACAATCACAATTCACTTAATTAACAATGATAATCTAAAAACAGTAAAACATTGTAGACATCTTAACACTTTGGCGACCACACTCTTGCGGCGATTTATGCCTCAGAGGACAGAGGTTTGTTTACAAACCGATGTACGTTCTAAGAGCTATATATATAATTTATAGTATTGCTATCTGTCCATTCTCATTGTCACTTGAGTGCATAAACCGTGCCTTCATAATGGCTTAAAGAAAATAAAAATCCATCGTTTGGTTGTCATTTTATAGCGTCGTGAATATAAGAATTTATCGCGCTTTTCGTCTCGTCTTTTTTCCAGGAAGCTAGATAATAGGCTAAACGTTGGCGCCGTTATATCAAACGCCATTTCTGCTGTATATATACGAATGAAATAAAACAAACTGCGTAGCATCCGGACTATTACAGAGCATCTATGGATGAAATGGGGGCGGCGGGGAACGCCGATTAGTATTATTGATTAGCAATAGAGTGTGCGTTCAGGTAGCCAATGTCAGTGATCTATCACGTTAGGTTTTAAAACAATGTCCAATCCAGCTGTAATTTGGGGGAATAGTATCCTACCGTCAGGCCATGTGATCGCCGGCAGCATTTCTTCATTAGTCATCGGATTCTGGTAGATCGATATGTCCATTGGCTAATCATAAATCCCATTATTCCAGATTGAAATATGCGTTCGGTAACGTGATCAAAGATGGAGGGTCTTCGTTTGGAATCGAGGCTCATATGATCCGCCCACAGACTGTAAAAGATTTTTTTTTTTAAATCCCCTCAATGATACTGCAGTGTAGCGATGGCGCCCCTAAGCGGATCTGGCCGGTATTGCATGTTTCGAAAATCAAATATGTGGGTAGGTCATGCATCTCGATCGCGGACGTTAATAGCGTTATAAATATGGAATAAAACAATAACAACTTGCCACGGCTATATACGTGGCTCTGGTCCACAACGCATGGCACCGAAACCCGTATATATACGTGGACGGTCCACATAGTGTTAATAAACATCAGAATATTTTCAGAAAAGGTTATTACATTCACGAGTAAATATTTCATTATTGCATTCCTACAGTAGGTATTTCCACTCCCAAAAACGTGAACAGTATTTGCTCACATATTTAAGTAGTGCATTATTTAAGGGGTCCATCTTCTCTATACTGTATACTCTATACTGTACATAGTGAATACCCCGTTGAATCTCTTTGTACGTTGCTAACAGCCAACAGTGCGTTGTGTTTGAGGATGGTGGTGGTGGGATGACGGTTGACGGTTCGCTAATTGACTCCAACGACACAGACTAATATTTTGATATTAGACATAGTAACCATTTGACGTTCAAATTAATTTAATGTCACATGCTAGAGGCGTCTGTTACGCACACACACACACGCACACGCACACACACACACACACATACATGCGTAATTGATGCACGGGGGGAAACGAGCGCCGGCGTTCAACTCTCAACCTCTCTCACTCCTCTTTTCCACAGCATGTTTCTGGGGCCGAGGCCAGAGTCGCACGGGACGGCCATGTCGCCATGTCGCCACGACGACGCCGCCGTCACTCGGCCCTCCCTCCAGTGACCCCCCCCCCCCCCCGTGGTAGGCGCTGGGGATGCTGGGAAATAACAGGCGTTTTTATCCCGGTCAGGACGACGACAAGGAGGAGGAGGAGGAGGAGGAGGATGATGATGATGAGGAGGAGGAAGAGGAGCGGGGGAGCGAGAGCGGCATAGGGGAGGAGGGTGGGCGGCGCGACGACGGGGAGAACGGCGAGATGGACGCCCTGGAGGAGATGGAGCAGCTGAAGGCGGGCAGGAAGGGGAGGGGCGGCGAGGCGGGCAAGCCCTCCGCCATGGTGGTGGGCAGACAGAGGGCCGACCGGCCGCAGAGGCCCGGTAACCAGGGCAACCGGGGCGTCCCGTACCCCTCCGGTCAGGCCCCGCCTCACCATCCGTCGGCCGGCAAGCAGCAGCATCAACAGCAGCAGCAGCAGCATCAACAGCAGCAGCATCAACAGCAGCAGCAGCATCTGATCTCGGCCAATCAGCAGCAGCAGCATCCTCACGCCGGCCCGACCAATGCGCTGCAGAAGAGGCGGGCTCACATGGAGCGCAGCATGACCACGGTGGCCCCGCTGGAGGAGACCCACCTCACCATGATGGTGTTCCGCGTAGGGATCCCTGACATCAAGCAAACAGTAGGTGCAACGTAGACAGACGCTCTCCACCTCTCTGACTCTTACCGTATTGTCCCGAGTATAAGAGCACGCCTCGTTCTCCACCTCTCTGACTCTTACCGTATTGTCCCGAGTATAAGAGCACGCCTCGTTCTCCACCTCTCTGACTCTTACCGTATTGTCCCGAGTATAAGAGCACGCCTCGTTCTCCACCTCTCTGACTCTTACCGTATTGTCCCGAGTATAAGAGCACGCCTCGTTCTCCACCTCTCTGACTCTTACCGTATTGTCCCGAGTATAAGAGCACGCCTCGTTCTCCACCTCTCTGACTCTTACCGTATTGTCCCGAGTATAAGAGCACGCCTCGTTCTCCACCTCTCTGACTCTTACCGTATTGTCCCGAGTATAAGAGCACGCCTCGTTCTCCACCTCTCTGACTCTTACCGTATTGTCCCGAGTATAAGAGCACGCCTCGTTCTCCACCTCTCTGACTCTTACCGTATTGTCCCGAGTATAAGAGCACGCCTCGCTCTCCACCTCTCTGACTCTTACCGTATTGTCCCGAGTATAAGAGCACGCCTCGTTCTCCACCTCTCTGACTCATACCGTATTGTCCCGAGTATAAGAGCACACCTCGTTCTCCACCTCTCTGACTCTTACCGTATTGTCCCGAGTATAAGAGCACACCTCGTTCTCCACCTCTCTAACTCATACCGTATTGTCCCGAGTATAAGAGCACACCTCGTTCTCCACCTCTCTGACTCTTACCGTATTGTCCCGAGTATAAGAGCACGCCTCGTTCTCCACCTCTCTGACTTATACCGTATTGTCCCGAGTATAAGAGCACGCCTCGTTCTCCACCTCTCTGACTCTTACCGTATTGTCCCGAGTATAAGAGCACACCTCGTTCTCCACCTCTCTGACTCTTACCGTATTGTCCCGAGTATAAGAGCACACCTCGTTCTCCACCTCTCTGACTCTTACCGTATTGTCCCGAGTATAAGAGCACACCTCGTTCTCCACCTCTCTGACTCTTACCGTATTGTCCCGAGTATAAGAGCACGCCTCGTTCTCCACCTCTCTGACTCTTACCGTATTGTCCCGAGTATAAGAGCACGCCTCGTTCTCCACCTCTCTGACTCTTACCGTATTGTCCCGAGTATAAGAGCACGCCTCGTTCTCCACCTCTCTGACTCTTACCGTATTGTCCCGAGTATAAGAGCACGCCTCGTTCTCCACCTCTCTGACTCTTACCGTATTGTCCCGAGTATAAGAGCACGCCTCGCTCTCCACCTCTCTGACTCTTACCGTATTGTCCCGAGTATAAGAGCACGCCTCGTTCTCCACCTCTCTGACTCATACCGTATTGTCCCGAGTATAAGAGCACACCTCGTTCTCCACCTCTCTGACTCTTACCGTATTGTCCCGAGTATAAGAGCACACCTCGTTCTCCACCTCTCTGACTCATACCGTATTGTCCCGAGTATAAGAGCACACCTCGTTCTCCACCTCTCTGACTCTTACCGTATTGTCCCGAGTATAAGAGCACGCCTCGTTCTCCACCTCTCTGACTTATACCGTATTGTCCCGAGTATAAGAGCACGCCTCGTTCTCCACCTCTCTGACTCTTACCGTATTGTCCCGAGTATAAGAGCACACCTCGTTCTCCACCTCTCTGACTCTTACCGTATTGTCCCGAGTATAAGAGCACACCTCGTTCTCCACCTCTCTGACTCTTACCGTATTGTCCCGAGTATAAGAGCACACCTCGTTCTCCACCTCTCTGACTCTTACCGTATTGTCCCGAGTATAAGAGCACGCCTCGTTCTCCACCTCTCTGATTCTTACCGTATTGTCCCGAGTATAAGAGCACGCCTCGTTCTCCACCTCTCTGACTTGTACCGTATTGTCCCGAGTATAAGAGCACGCCTCGTTCTCCACCTCTCTGACTCTTACCGTATTGTCCCGAGTATAAGAGCACGCCTCGTTCTCCACCTCTCTGACTCTTACCGTATTGTCCCGAGTATAAGAGCACACCTCGTTCTCCACCTCTCTGACTTACCGTATTGTCCCGAGTATAAGAGCACGCCTCGCTCTCACCTCTCTGACTTTTACCGTATTGTCCCGAGTATAAGAGCACGCCTCGTTCTCCACCTCTCTGACTCTTACCGTATTGTCCCGAGTATAAGAGCACGCCTCGTTCTCCACCTCTCTGACTTGTACCGTATTGTCCCGAGTATAAGAGCATGCCTCGTTCTCCACCTCTCTGACTTGTACCGTATTGTCCCGAGTATAAGAGCACGCCTCGTTCTCCACCTCTCTGACTTGTACCGTATTGTCTCGAGTATAAGAGCACGCCTCGTTCTCCACCTCTCTGACTTGTACCGTATTGTCCCGAGTATAAGAGCACGCCTCGTTCTCCACCTCTCTGACTTACCGTATTGTCCCGAGTATAAGAGCACGCCTCGTTCTCCACCTCTCTGACTCTTACCGTATTGTCCCGAGTATAAGAGCACGCCTCGCTCTCACCTCTCTGACTTGTACCGTATTGTCCCGAGTATAAGAGCACGCCTCGTTCTCCACCTCTCTGACTTGTACCGTATTGTCCCGAGTATAAGAGCACGCCTCGTTCTCCACCTCTCTGACTTGTACCGTATTGTCCCGAGTATAAGAGCATGCCTCGTTCTCCACCACTCTGACTCTTACCGTATTGTCCCGAGTATAAGAGCACGCCTCGTTCTCCACCTCTCTGACTCTTACCGTATTGTCCCGAGTATAAGAGCACGCCTCGTTCTCCACCTCTCTGACTTATACCGTATTGTCCCGAGTATAAGAGCACGCCTCGTTCTCCACCTCTCTGACTCTTACCGTATTGTCCCGAGTATAAGAGCACGCCTCGTTCTCCACCTCTCTGACTTATACCGTATTGTCCCGAGTATAAGAGCACGCCTCGTTCTCCACCTCTCTGACTTAGAGGAGAGAGGGTCCCAGAGGAGAGAGAGGGTCCCAGAGGAGAGAGAGTCCCAGGGGAGAGAGGGTCCCAGGGGAGAGAGGGTCCCAGAGGAGAGAGGGTCCCAGAGGAGAGAGAGTCCCAGGGGAGAGAGGGTCCCAGGGGAGAGAGGGTCCCAGAGGAGAGAGGGTCCCAGGGGAGAGAGGGTCCCAGAGGAGAGAGGGTCCCAGAGGAGAGAGAGTCCCAGAGGGGAGAGAGTCCCAGAGGAGAGAGGGTCCCAGGGGAGAGAGGGTCCCAGGGGAGAGAGGAGAGATGGTCCCAGGGGAGAGAGGGTCCCAGAGGAGAGAGGGTCCCAGGGGAGAGAGGAGAGATGGTCCCAGGGGAGAGAGGGTCCCAGAGGAGAGATGGTACACTCGGTTCTCCAGCGCCCCCTGAGGGCTGGCTCTGCACGGCAGAGGAGGCTGCATCACTAATGACTTTTAAAAGTCTAGACCCTGGAAATAAGACAACACCCCTTTTTCATTTGTTTTTCTACGGGGAAAAAACCCATCTTAAATTCTGGACAATACGGTATTTCTTACTTGAACATGTAGTTGTCACTGATGTGTGTGTGTGTGTATAAGCATTGTGTGTGTGTGTGTGTGTGTGTGTGTGTGTGTGTGTGTGTGTGTGTGTGTGTGTGTGTGTGTGTGTGTGTGTGTGTGTAAGCACAGTGTGTGTGTGTGTGTGTGTGTGTGTGTGTGTGTATAAGCACAGTTTGTGTGTGTGTGTATAAGCACAGTGTGTGTGTGTGTGTGTGTGTGTGTGTGTGTGTGTGTGTGTGTGTGTGTGTGTGTGTGTGTGTGTGTGTATAAGCACAGTGTGAGTATAACCACAGTGTGTGTATACGCGCAGTGTGTGTGTGTGTGTGTGTGTGTATAAGCACAGTTTATGTGTGTATAAGCACAGTGTGTGTGTATAAGCACAGTGTATGTGTGTGTGTATAAGCACATTTTGTCTGTGTATAAGCACAGTGTGTGTGTGTATAAGCACAGTGTGTGTGAGTATAAACAGTGTGTGTGTGTGTGTATAAGCACAGTGTGTGTGAGTATAAACAGTGTGTGTGTGAGCATAACTGTTCAAAGCACACTCCTCCCTCTTCTCCCTACATCAGGCCAGGGATGAGGCCCAGAGGCAAGCGTTCATCCTTTCAATCATTATCTAATCTGGGAGGATCTCATTTATAGTGACATCGAGAAATACAACACATACAAATACAAAAAAATATATATATAGAAACAGAAAGTCAATCAATTAAACATTTAAAATAATTTAAAACAACTGCAGACTGCGGTGAAGTGGTTTGCTATTAAAGATTTAAACTAGGGCTGTCAGTTTATCACGTTAATTAGATTAATTAATTACACAGCAAATTATCGCGTTATGAATATTAACTCAAAATTAATAAAAAATAAAAAATATCATTCATTCCATAAGAACGTAGAATAAACATGTACAGACTTTTTTTGTTTTTAATGGTCCATTTGCATGTTCTTGGTATCTGATTCTAGGGACATCTATGGAGCTCAGGGAATGTATTCCCAGTGTCAGAAATACTGTGTCTGTTACTAGGCTTTAGTAAATTGTAATGAACCAAATGAGAATATCAATTACATTTTATTTAAAAAAATGTTATCTTTGACTGTGAATAACACCATGCTAAAATTGACCAGACCTGAAAAATCTAAGCAAATGAATAAATGGAAGATGATTAAACAGAAGGTTTTGTAGATACAGTACTGAATTCTGCCATCCGGACACATGCCATTTGAAATATGATTATAGAATATAGAATATCAGGCCTAAAATGGTTATGCGATTAAAATGTGATTAATTCGATTAATTAATTACAAATCCTGTAATTAATTAGATTAAAAAAAAGTATCGCCTGACAGCACTAATTTAAGCTGATCAATAGATACTAGTTTTAAAGTGCGTTGCAAAACAGTCCATGTTTCCGGGGCACAGAAGCTACAAGCAGTTGTTCCTAATTCAGTGCGAACGCTGTAAGCAGACGCCTTGGTCTTCAGCAGGGGTAACATCTCCCGCATACGAATAAGAAAACAAACAAACAAAGAGTTAATGAGCACACCGACTCGCGTTAAACGACCAGCCAGTGCAAAGGCATCCGATGTAACCGGTCGTGTGGAAGAGGCAGGTGAGAATTGACCCACCCGCCCACACACAATACACCCAGGTCCCCTGCCCCCCTGCCCCCCTGCCCCCCACACACAGAGACCCGTCATCATCTCTGCTTCCAACTCCCAGAGCCCCCCCGACTGTTCTACATGTCAGCTAATCTGCCCTCAATATAACAGTAATTGCTAATTATCTAATACGGTTTTAATGAGTTTGGGGAGGGCTGGGGAAAGAGAGAGAGAGAGAGACACAGAGAGAGAGAGGATGCATTTCCTGTTGGTCATAGTAGTAGGGCACCACTCTCAGTCTGCCGCCCACCACCAGAGAACGCTGCTGAAATATAATTGGCCTGAATTAAAGGGGGGGGGGGGGGTGGGGGGGGGATTGGAGAGAGGGAGGGAACATTAGAAGAGAGAGAGAACTGTGACGGAGGTGTAGAACTGTGACGGAGGTGTAGAACTGTGTGACGGAGGTGTAGAACTGT
>NC_140174.1:12261608-12279108 GCF_963971535.1 Notolepis coatsorum
ACATGCATGCACGTGCACACACATGACGACACGAGGAGGGCTTTCCTCTCTACGTAGTTAAAGTCTGTTCTCCTCACTGATGAGGCTGTAGATCTAAGAGCTTCTGCATGAAGGAGATAAACACAGATCAGAACCAACATCAGAACAGAACCAACAGCAGAACAGAACCAACATCAGATCAGAACCAACAGCAGATCAGAACCAACAGCAGAACAGAACCAACAGCAGATCAGAACCAACAGCAGAACAGAACCAACAGCAGAACAGAACCAACAGCAGATCAGAACCAACAGCAGATCAGAACCAACAGCAGATCAGAACCAACAGCAGAACAGAACCAACAGCAGATCAGAACCAACATCAGACCAGTCACTTGAACAACCTTTACCTTGTGTTTGGTTCAGGAGGGAAAGCGCTGTGTGTGTTTGAATCTCTATTGTCGCCCGGAGTCCTACTGTAAGTCATGTTAGTTGAACAGATATGGCAGCGGATCAATTATTAACATGAAATTAATTTATATTCGACACACATCACACACTACGTGCTTCACGCACACTGCACACACTTAACGAGCCACTTTTGCACACACACACACACACACACACGCATACACACACACACACACACACACACACACGCATACACACACACACACACACACACACACACACGTTACATAAAACAAGTGCTAATCCACAACAATTAAGGCTGGATATTGTTTGAAGATTTTCAATATCAATACAGATACCTTGGCTTCGATACTGATACCGATAGGGTTTATTACCATAGTGCTTGTACCTGTACCGACGTGTACCGTGGTCTCTGTGAATACGTACTCTTCTCAGGTGTGCGTTAAAAACCGCTTAATGCACGTCATGTAGTTTAGCTCAAGATTAATCACCGTTCTAAATTCATCATCTATCATCGTCGCGCACAGCCACACATCTCACGGTCCCCAAATCAATCACCCTTTATCATGTCAAATGGTGCATGGTAGTTATATCACTGTCGGTCCGGGCTGCTCGATTATGGGAAAAAAAATTATAATCGCGATTATTCCGATTGATATTGAAGTCACGATTATTAACACTTTCTTCGCCAGGCTTATGTACATCATTATACCATCCCACGCCAGCTCTATTTGTCTATGGAGAAGTTCCCCTTCTTTGCAGGGCTATAACTTTTTAAATTGTATTGCTAAATTGACATTACTATGGCCCATTCAACGTCAATTATCTATCGTTCAGGACGTAGGAACGTTATACTTTTTCATTCACATATTCATACTAAAATACGGTCTAAAGTATAAATATGTTTTTATCGTTGTCTGCAGCATTCTCCAGAACGTGATTTATAGCCCTAAATGCATTATATTGATGATCAAATACAGTTTGATAGCGATCTGCGTGAGATAAAAAATTTCAAATGGACGTGCTTCTAGAAGTTACTACTTATCATCTGATGTTGACCGGATGGGGGGGGGGTCGTTTATAATTCCGTGGCCAACGTTAGATGATTCATCTAGTGTGGGTGATATGATCATTAGAGCAGTTTGTATCGAACACGGTAAAAAAAAACGCTGAAACTCACCGCAGCTTCCTCGTAGCTTTGGGCGATGAGCGTGGAGCAAAAATATTCCTATTATGGGATGTTGAAATATGCGATCCATCTCCAGGTTGTATAATAGTATATACGTGCAAATCATGTTGTTTATCGAGTTATTGGTAACGGATCACTATCCATTGTGTTGCGCTCGAGTCCCGGCACCTATAGCGAGTGATCGGACCGAATTTGGATGAGCACCAGTTTCCGTTTCCGGTTTCCGGTTTGGGCGATCCGCCGATCGGCCACCAGATGGCGCTCTTGAACCGTTGGAGAGTTGAGAGGGGATCAACAGTAGATCTCAAGTCTCCGGGGGAGAAATATGATTGCGATCACAGATTTTTGAAATATTGATCTCAATGACGTGTTACGGCGTCATTGGCAGAATTAGCATGGCGGGGAATGGCGAGTTTAGGCGTCCTTGGCAGAGAAAGTGTTAAACAACTCATTGATATGAGAACATCGTATGACGACGACTGAATTTGTTTTACCTTTCTTCTCGACCAAAGGCCGCCTTTCTTGTCATCTTCTACAAGTTAGAGACGTTTCAAAATAACCGGAGAAACGCGTCGTGGCTCCTCCCTCCTCCCTCTCAACACCAGCTGAAACTACTGTTAGGGCTTGGTGGAGGAGGGGCGGAGCACACTGCTGTGAAGGAAGGGTGCGCTGCATTTACAACACAAGACTAAATGAGAAAAGCACGACATGCAGCGTGCGTTTTGTCTCGATTGTCTTGTTTTTGTTATCGCGGGAAGACAAAGTCCCTGCATATCACGGCACATCCCGCCCTCGCAATTCATATCGCAACAATGACTGTACTTGAGGCTACGACTGACTGTGCATATTTGACGTTTTTTTTTATTGATTTGGGGACAATGAGATGTCTGGCTAGGAAAAGCCTGCCTTTTTGTCAAACATACTGTCGGATCATCTGTTTGTTAACCAGAGGCAAAGGTGTTGACAGAAAGGGTTTGCATTCTGGGTCATCGTCGTCACTGGCATGACATCAGTCAGGTGACAGGTGGTTGTCAAGCAGTTGCTAAGGTAACGCAGAGGAACTATAACGAAAGTCAGCAGTGAGCAAAGCATAAATAACATTGCTTTATATCTTAATGTTGAAAATGTGAATAAATGGCACATATTCCTTGTCTTTGGCAAGTGGCTGTGGTATAAACAGAATAATCAACTTGTAGGTGTGTGTTAAACGGTTCTAAGGCACTCCGCTATCCGTCAGGTGGGTCTTCACCTCCATGTTAGTTGGCGGAGTGTTGAGAAAAGACTTTCTGCCAACTTATTAATTTGTTTTCAGAAAGTCAACCGACAGTCCTAAATATATCTCGGATTAAATCATTTACAGCTCAAATGTGCACATGCATTTTACCAGAGGGGCAAGTAGAGGGCAGATTGTTCTACCCCATGCAAATACTAACAGAATGCAAAGAATGGTTTCATATAGGGCTATCAGGGCATGGAATTGTCTTCCAAGTGACATACGTGACGTGACATAAGAGGTGTAGCAAGCTTCAAAAATAAATTAAAATCTTACATTGCGAGCCAATAATGATAATGTTGGGTATTGCAATATATTATGTTACCTTAGATTTTTTATATATTAGTA
The DNA here is from genome assembly GCF_963971535.1 of Notolepis coatsorum. Classification (NCBI taxonomy): domain Eukaryota; kingdom Metazoa; phylum Chordata; class Actinopteri; order Aulopiformes; family Paralepididae; genus Notolepis; species Notolepis coatsorum. The sequence goes on from NC_140174.1 coordinate 12,264,829, forward strand.
TATATTTAGATATCATTTGTTTGTGTGTTAATGTTGTTGTGTTTCCTCGGTTGGTACGTCTTGCTATGTTTTAATTGTATTATGTTTTAATTGTACTGTATATGTCGTAATGTTTTAATGTCGTCTCGGACCCCGGGAAGAGTTGACATCTTGGCATCAGCTAATGGGGATCCTTTGCTAATAAACAAATAAACAAATAAACAAATGTTGTGCCTTACAACAGCTTTAACGCACACCTACTCGTTGAGTATCCATTACTTGTACCACTGTATATAATAATACATACTTTAGCTTAGCGTATATACTCCGTAGCTTTGTCATATACTCTGTATAGCAGTATACAGTATAACATGTGAATAGTGTAGAGTATATAATGACGAGGCTACGGAGTAAATACTCTAGTACTCAGTATAGTTTTTGAAGGTGCTCTATTTATTATTATTATTATTATTATTATAAATCTTTTTGGTTACCACCAAATACATCCACCAAAAGTGTCACTGAAATGGAAATCTCGCTCTAAAATCTCGCTCTGAAATCTCACTCTGAAATCAAAGATAAAAACAGCTAGCTTAGCGTTAACTAAAAGATAAAAACAGTTTGCTTAGCATTATCTAAAAGATAAAAACAGTTCGCTTAGCATTATCTAAAAGATAAAAACAGTTAGCTTAGCGTTATCTTTATTTTTTTTATCCACTTTTTCTCCCATTTTCTATTTTTCTCCCATCCCAATTTCGTATCGTCCAATTCAACCCTCCCCTATCTCGAACGCTGTTTCATGCCTCCCACAAGCCGGCTGTAATGTGGACGTGTAAGCCATACATTGCACGAGTCCCCTCCGGTACTCAAGGAAGCAGCCGTCGCATCTTTTTACCTGCACAGCGCGATCTTTCAGCGTCAGGAGTCTGCGCTTTGGAGGGATGCCGCCCCCGTCGCTTCCTGATTCTACTGCGCAGGCGCACCAACCGACCTGTAGGAGTCACTGTCCACAACGTCCGATCCCCACCCATCAGTTTCCCACCCCCTAATACTGCCAAATGTATTAGTATGAACGACCAGCCAAACTGAAAGTAATGTGGAGAGCTGGGCTCGAACCCAGCATCTCCAGCATTGGTGGTGAGCGCCTTGCCCACTGCACCACCTAGCCGCCCAGTTTAGCGTTATCTAAAAGATAAAAACAGTTCTCTTAGCATTATATAAAGGTAAAAACAGTTAGCTTAGCGTTATCTAAAAGATAAAAACAGTTATTTTAGGGTTATCCGAAAGATAAAAACAGTGGTTCTTGTTTGGTGCATTTCCAAATTGTGCCAACAACATGTCGCCCACTTTGCGTAGCGTTCAGAGATTAGTATTATAAGGAGCGACAGTGGCTCGGGAGGTAGAGCAGTCGTCTGGCAATCCGGAGGTTCCCGGTTCGATTCCCGCTCCTCCCGGGCAGCGTGTCGATGTGTCCTTGAGCAAGACACTTAACCCCTAATTGCTCCCGATGAGCAGGTTGGCACCTTGCATGGTTGCCTCCGCCGTCGGTGTGTGAATGTGTGAGTGAATGGGTAAAATGTGTGTAACAAATTGTAAAGCGCTATATAAAAAAGCAGCCATTTACCATTTACTGTTTAGTATTAAATGGACATGCCGTTCTACGAGCGGAGAGACCTGCTGCAGACAGAGTGGAGGAATTATGTAATTATTACAGCTGACTGTTTTGACTGACAACATGCATTAAGCATCAGGTACAGTATATTGGTGTTATGTCTGTGGAGTTTTCTGCTGCCATGCGTTCTAAAAATAGATGCGTTCTAAAAATAGATTTCCCTAAACAATTACTCGAGCACTACTGGAGTAATTCATGCAGTACTGGGTCTGGGAAAGCGTTACTCGTGCTCATGCCTACAGTGCACTTTACTGCTCCTTTGCACTCTGGTTAGATGCCAACTTCATTTCGTTCTCTGTACTCGTAACTTGTGGTAATGACAATAAAGTGAATCTGTCCTGGGGGTGGGGGTGGGATTTGGGGGAAGAAATGTCTTTTAGCAATATAATTGTATTATTATTATTTTATTTTATTTGTATATATGATATATATATATATAAATCATTTATTTTTCTATTTCTATTCTCTCTAGTCTTGTGATCCCAATGTCATTGTTTTTATTATCATTTATTTGATTTAATTTAATTCGTCATGTCTTATTTTATTTGTTATCATTATTATTATTGTTATTGTATTGTGTTGTGTCTTTTTCCATAAAAAAAATGTTTGATTAAAAAAACAAAGACAATAAATTGAATCTAATCTGATAGCAGTATTTTCCTCAGTACTGTGTGCATGGATGCAGGTAGTGAAAATGCTTACTGGTGGTGATTGAATGCCTTCCAGCTCCAAGGCAGTAGTTAAAAGGTAACATAGGCAGTAGTTAAAAGGTAACATAGGCAGTAGTTAAAAGGTAACATAGGCAGTAGTTAAAAGGTAACATGTTGGATACAGTAACGCTGGTGGTGATTGGCTGCTGATTGGTATCGTATGTCTCAAAACATTTTCAATACCAGGTAGTATTGATATGATTCAATCAATACCTTGATGGTATTGGTTTTCAATACCCAGCCCTAATAATAATAATAATAATAATAATAATAATAATAATAATAATAATAATAATAATAATAATAATAATAATAATAATAATAATAATAATAGGTATCAATTGTTTATATTTCTATCCGAACTGACTTATTGTGCTGTGATTTAATGCTTCTGTACCAATCTACGACACACGTTGCATACGTATACACACACACACACACACACACACACACACACACACACACACACACACACACACACACACACACACACGTGCATTATAATAATGTACAGTAGAGAGCGCTCTGGTGCCAATTATAACAACAGAGTTGATTAGCCGTCAAAAGTCAATTCAACTTCAATTACGTTTTTTCTAGTTACTGTATATACAGTATGTCATTGTGGTTGTCCTGTAATGTGTGTTTATTAGTTTGTGCTATTACACATGTTGCCTCTGCAGGGAAATGAAAGGTTTCTCAAATATAAACATATACAAACACTCTCGCTCTGTCTTTCTCTCTCGCTCTCACTCACTCTCTCACTCACTCACTCACTCACTCACTCACTCACTCACTCACTCACTCACTCACTCACTCACTCACTCACTCACTCAACTCACTCACTCACTCACTCAACTCACTCACTCAACTCACTCACTCACTCACTCACTCACTCACTCACTCACTCACTCAACTCACTCACTCACTCACTCACTCAACTCACTCACTCACTCACTCACTCACTCACTCACTCACTCACTCACTCACTCAACTCACTCACTCAACTCACTCACTCACTCACTCACTCAACTCACTCACTCACTCACCTCACTCACTCACTCACTCACTCACTCAACTCACTCACTCACTCACTCACTCACTCACTCACCTCACTCACTCAACTCACTCACCTCACTCACTCAACTCACTCACTCAACTCACTCACTCACTCACTCACTCACTCAACTCACTCACTCAACTCACTCACTCACTCACTCACTCACTCACTCACTCACTCACACTGAAAATGTTGTCTCTGCTTATCCTCTCCAACCTCTTATGTAATAATTGAGAACAAATTCTCTATCATAAGCAGATACAATTTTGATTGATTGATTGGATAGGAAGTGTCTGGGACACGCAGGACACCAAAGTGCCGTGAAGATCGCGAGCCGACCATAGAGCTCAGAGACGCAGCACGGCAGGCGTGAACGCGGTGGCCAGCCCGAAACCCCACCAATATTTCGCCGTCAACTAAAAACACAATATCAATAATCAATATCTATTGTCGGAAATATCTGAAATGAGAAGAGAATACAAATTTTAAATAAATAAATAACCTTCTTAGGGCCCGCGTCCACCTAGCGCATATTTCTCCGTGAAACATGCTGGGAGTGCGCCGGCAGAGCTGGCTTGACGCGCATCTTGTAGATGACAGAAAGAAATCTACAGCCATGCCGCGGTTTTGCACATATTATAGCATATTTGAATAACTTTATTGTATATTAATTATATATATAGTTATTGCCTGACACCACAGTTCGCCCTTTGCCTTTTATTAGCTTTTTAGTAGTGTATTCGTGTAGTTATTATTATTAGTTTTGTCGCGAATCTCAATGGTCTGTGGGAGACAGCCAGACAGGCAGGCAGCTCCGGTGTCAGGTTACAACCAGAGTGGTAGATGAATGGCTGTGATTGGTTGTCTGAAAATGAGCCCAGCGCATCGCTCTGAAAGTTCAGAAAGTTTCAACTTTCGACCGCACAAAAAAGCTGAGAAAAGAAGCCGACGGCAGCGCACTTCCTAGAGGCGGCCGCATGCGCTCCCTCCCCATTGGAATACATTGAAAACAGATGCGTGCGGTCAGAAATATGCGCCAAGTGGACGCGGGCCCTTACTCTCTTCTACTCATGCACTCTTCCTACTTACTAATTATGTCTCTACTACTACTATGCACTCAACACTGCAGCACCCGAGTTTCAACACTTTGAGGAACATTGTTACTCAGCTGATAGAGTTGTACCCTTCCTTCCCGCTGACTTGTCGTACAGAACCTGCAAGTCGCTTTGGATAAAAGCCTTCAGCTAAATGACTAAATGTAAATGTGTAAAAAATTATAGGAAACTGGCTGCTTTGCGGCACTTCAGCGTCTTGTGTGTCTCTGGTGTAAGGTGTATAAATTAATGTCTCACTTCCCTCTATACCCGTCCCACCCCTCTCTATACCCGTCCCCCTCCTCTCTATACCCGTCCCCCTCCTCTCTATACCCCGTCCCCCACCCCTCTATACCCCGTCCCACCCCTCTATACCCCGTCCCCCTCCTCTCTATACCCGTCCCCCTCCTCTCTATACCCCGTCCCCCTCCTCTATACCCCGTCCCCCTCCTCTATACCCCCTCCTCTATACCCCGTTCCACCCCTCTATACCCCGTCCCCCTCTATACCCCGTCCCCCTCCTCTATACCCCGTCCCCCTCCTCTATACCCCGTCCCCCTCCTCTATACCCCGTCCCCCTCCTCTATACCCCGTCCTCTATACCCCGTCCCCCTCCTCTATACCCCGTCCCACCCCTCTCTCTACCCCGCCCCCCTCCTCTATACCCCATCTCACTCCTCTATACCCGTCCCACTCCTCTATACCCCGTCCCCCTCCTCTATACCCCGTCCCACCCCTCTCTCTACCCCGTCCCCCTCCTCTATACCCCGTCCCCCTCCTCTATACCCCGTCCCCCTCCTCTATACCCCGTCCCCCTCCTCTATACCCCGTCCCCCTCCTCTATACCCCGTCCCCCTCCTCTCTACCCCGTCCCCCTCCTCTATACCCCGTCCCCCTCCTCTATACCCCCTCCTCTATACCCCGTTCCACCCCTCTATACCCCGCCCCCCTCCTCTATACCCCATCTCACTCCTCTATACCCGTCCCACTCCTCTATACCCCGTCCCCCTCCTCTATACCCCGTCCCCCTCCTCTATACCCCATCTTACTCCTCTATACCCGTCCCACTCCTCTATACCCCGTCCCCCTCCTCTATACCCCGTCCCCCTCCTCTATACCCCATCTCACTCCTCTATACCCGTCCCACTCCTCTATACCCCGTCCCCCTCCTCTATACCCCGTCCCACCCCTCTCTCTACCCCGTCCCCCTCCTCTATACCCCGTCCCCCTCCTCTATACCCCGTCCCACCCCTCTCTCTACCCCGTCCCCCTCCTCTATACCCCGTCCCCCGCCTCTATACCCCGTCCCCCTCCTCTATACCCCCTCCCCCTCCTCTATACCCCGTCCCCCGCCTCTATACCCCATCCCACTCCTCTATACCCCATCCCCCCCGCCTCTATACCCCGTCCCCCCCCTCTATACCCCATCCCCCACCCCTCTATACCCATCCCCCTCCTCTCTCTATACCCGCTCCCCTCCCCCCCGTCAGAGGTGTCTCCAGTTCGACCCCGACTCCTCGGTGTGGAGCGCCAAGCAGGAGATCATCTGCTCCCTCAGCGAGTCCCTCTGGGACGTCTACAACTACGGCCTGTTCCAGCCGGCCGGGGACGGGCGCGACGCCCGGTTCCTGGAGGAGGAGCGCGCCCTGAGGGACTACCCGCAGTCCTTCGAGAAGGGCGTGCCTTACCTGGAGGTATGGGGGGGGGGGGGGGCTGGTGGGACAGTGGGTAATGGACGGGGTACCATTGTACCCTCCTCTACTAGGCGTTCGGTTCCATTTGCGGTGATTTGATTTCCCCACAAAAAAACCCGTCTGTAGTGTGATAGTAAAGGGTTAACCTTCTGTAGTGTGGTAGTAAAGGGTTCACCTTCTGTAGTGTGGTAGTGAAAGGGTTAACCCTTTGTCGTGTGGCAGTGAAAGGGTTAACCATTTGGTAGTGCGGTAGTGAAAGGGTTAACTGCATCATCGGTAGCCTGTGGCCTACAAACTATAACAGTTTAACTGCATCATCGGTAGCCTGTAGCCTACAAACTATAACAGTTTAACTGCATCATCTGTAGCCTGTAGCCTACAAACTATAACAGTTTAACTGCATCATCGGTAGCCTGTAGCCTACAAACTATAACAGTTTAACTGCATCATCTGTAGCCTGTAGCCTACAAACTATACATTGCATCTGATGTTTCTTGTGGCTGTTCAGAAAGTGGGTTGCTACTCACTAGTGGGTGTGACATGACACAGATTCCCTCTGTGAACACTCTCTGGCACTGGATACACTCTGGTGTCACAGCGCCCTCTGGTGGCCATAGGTGCTCCTGCGCCCTCGCATCTGCCGTAGGTGCTCCTCCTGACCCGGGTGCCTCTATACTTTAGGCAACTAGCTTGTCCGTTCCCGTTTTGTGCTCTGATTGGCCACGCACGTTTCTGGTCATGTGACATGTGCGCCAATCGTGGGACGGCAAGTTTTTGCACGGTTAAGCTTAGGCACTCTTTCGAAGTTGGTTAAGGTTAGAGTTTGTCTTAGAGCGTGACGGCAAGTTCTTTCGACGGTTAAGCTTAGGCACTCTTTCGAAGTTGGTTACGGTTAGAGTTTGTCTTAGAGCATGGCGATAGAACGCCAGGTAGTTTGCAGGCTGTTCGACGCGGAAATGGGCAAAGACACGCTATTGGGCGCACATGTCACATGACCAGAAACGTGCGTGGCCAATCAGAGCGCAAAACGGGAACGTGAAAGGACAAGCCAGTTGCCTAAAGCATAGACGCGACCCGGGTGGGGCTGGGAGATATGCACCCGACTGGCTGTGTGTGTGTTCTGCTGGGGTTTGGCTGGAAAACAGAACAAGTGTTTTACATTCTTGAACAGTTTCCAGGCGAACGACATGCCATTGTAATGAGGTCTTGGCTGGGACAGGGAATGTCTGGCTGGGACAGAGCTCACTTAATGCTGTTCCCACTGGGATGTCAATTCCAGATTGGTTCCACTGATGAAGAGCCGTGCATTTGTGGACACGGTGACAGAACCCAGTGTATTTAATTTTATTTTATTTATTGGAAGTTTTCAAAAAATAAAAAGTACAGATAGTTATATAAATTATACATCTTCCTTACCCCCCCCCCCCCCCTCCATTTCCCGTTCCTATCCACTAGCCCCTCCCCATCCCACCCACAGAGAGCGATAACAACCATACATATAATACAAAATAATAAAAATTAATACATGTGACAGACAAAAAGATAGAAAAAAATTTAAAAAAAAGTTTAAAACATAACTATGATACTAATGTAACTGCGGTGAGACAAACAATTGAAAGAAATTAATTAATATAGGGGGAAAACAGAGGAGAGGGGGGGGCGTGGAGGCTCAATCATCACAGTCAGGCAGGGATGTCAAGGATTCTATGTGCTTTAATAAAAGGGGTCTCCAGGTTTTCTCAAAGGTGTTAAGGGAACCATTAGGGGCCTTTTTTTTTTTTATAGTTAATGACTGTTAGTAATAAACTGAAATAAAGCTCATGAAGCAAAAAATAAATAAAAAAATAAGCTTTGTAAGAGTCAGAGGGCCAGTCTATAATAAGTGGCTATGGGGCGACAGTGGCCCCTTAGATTGTCGTCTGGTAACGGTTCGATTCCGGCTCCTCCCGGCAGCATGTCGAAGTGTCGAAGTTCTTGAGCAAGGCACTTAACCCCTAACTGCTCCCAACGAGCAGGTCGGCACCTCGCGTGGTCGTCTCTGACGAGAATGTGTGAGTGAGTGTGTGAGTGAATGTGTGAGTGAATGTGTGAGTGAGTGTGTGAGTGAATGTGTGAGTGAGTGTGTGAGTGAATGTGTGAACGAATGTGTGAGTGAGTGTGTGAACGAATGTGTGAGTGAATGTGTGAGTGAATGTGTGAGTGAATGTGAGTGAATGTGTGAGTGAATGTGAGTGAATGTGTGAGTGAATGTGAGTGAATGTGTGAGTGAATGTGTGAGTGAATGTGAGAGTGAATGTGTGAGTGAATGTGAGTGAATGTGAGAGTGAATGTGAGTGAATGTGAGTTAATGTGTGAGTTAATGTGTGAGTGAATGTGAGTGAATGTGTGAGTGAATGTGTGAGTGAATGTGTGAGTGAATGTGAGTGAATGTGAGTGAATGAGTGAGTGAATGTGTGAGTGAATGTGAGTGAATGTGAGAGTGAATGTGTAAGTGAATGTGTGAGTGAATGTGAGAGTGAATGTGTGAGTGAATGTGTGAGTGAATGTGTAAGTGAATGTGTGAGTGAATGTGTAAGTGAATGTGTGAGTGAATGTGAGAGTGAATGTGTGAGTGAATGTGAGTGAATGTGAGTGAATGTGTGAGTGAATGTGTGAGTGAATGTGAGTGAATGTGAGAGTGAATGTGTGAGTGAATGTGAGTGAATGTGAGTGAATGTGAGTGAATGTGAGTGAATGTGAGTGAATGTGTGAGTGAATGTGAGTGAATGTGTGAGTGAATGTGTAAATTTTTTTAAGGACTTTAACAAGTTGAATTCCCTGAGAACCTGTGTTTTTAATGTATATGATTCATGCATGTATGTTTTAAATGAAGTTTTGTCTAATAAAATAAAATAAAATCAATGGGTGAGCGAATGTGTGAGTGAATGTGAGGCACAAGTTGTAAAGGATTTCTTTTTGCCCTTAATTTTGTACATGCATCTTTACAAATGGCTTTAATTGTGTTCATTTGAAATAAGATTTCCATGCAAATAGTTTTTTTCTGTTCCGCAGTTTAGGTACAAAACCAGGGTTTACAAACAGACGAACCTGGATGAGAAAGTCCTCGCCAAGCTCAGCACCAAGGTACTTTTCATTTCAAACCTTTATTTCAACTCAAGACACTGAGGTCACCCTCAGCTTACAAAACAACAACAAAACAACAACCCAGTTTATCAACAATTCCATACATATAGGCACAATCAATAAGAATAAACCATAAAAGTCAACTAAGACAGTTACAAGTCGACACACAGTGGTCGGAGATCATACTTTTAAATGCAGCAAGAGAAGGAAGCTTCAGAGTCAGTCAAAGGGCATTCGGCCCTATTCCCCGTACCTGGTTCAAATAAGTCGATCAAGAGTCCCATTATCCAGATTCAATTAACCCGATGTTTGAATCCGGGATTTTCCTGTTCCTCGAAGGTGGATTCAGTCTCGTTCATTTGAACCAGACTTGAGACCCAGGATAATTGCGCGCGCCCGCCTCAGCTGAAAAGACAGCAAGCGTCGATAGCAGAAATCCTGATTTTCTAACGGTATTGATTGATTAATTGATTTAAAACTTTAATAACAGATTGCAGTACGGCTCAATAGCCTCGCCGACAAGTTAAATGCATAATCTATAGGCTAATTTTAAGTCCCTCATTACCCCAATCAATCAGATTATATTTCTTTAAACTTGCCTGCTGGCAGTAGGTTTATGGAATGGATAATCAAATGAGATCTTGCTAGCGAAAATAATTAGTTCAACAATTTCAGAATAAGGATACGGCTCTCTTATCCATTGATGGATGTATGGTTGATGTTTCATTTGTCTGGCACCGTGGTGTGATGGTTGGTCATTTTGCCTTTCACGCGGACGACCCGCGTTCGAATCCCCCTTCTTCTAGTTTTCTTTTTCTTTTTGCAATGTAAATATTTCAATTTGGTGCACGTTGAGAGCTATGTAAAGAATGACATCCTCAATGCATGTAGATTTATAATATTTTAACTTAAAACTAGGCTACTTTTGCGTATATTCATTAATATTATATTCCAAAAAATTATATTGGAAACGCGGGGTTTCGAACTCGGGTCGTCCGGTTGACAGGAGTGAGCACTAGCCGTTGCACCACTGTGCCAGATGGGATATATTCATTGTGTATCCATCAATGGACAAGAGATCCGTGTTTAGAATATTTTTCTTTTGAATGAAGTTTTATCTCTTTATTCTCAAATGCATTAATGTGACATCAACGGCTCATTCAATTGCTCAAATCCGTCAAACAGCGCATCTCATCAGACATTTTAATCCCAGTTACAATATCACAATAACGTGTGAGTGATGATACAATTCAACAATCCTCAGATTCCTCGTAATTCATAATCCACAAAAACCACAATCCACGCATAGACACTTCAATTTTATGCTTGAATGAAACACAATCCGGGCGCTCTGTTAAGCAAATCTACAGCGGAGAATATATGAAACTAATCAGAGCCAAACGGCCGATAGGTTTCATTCATTAAAAATATCCCCGCGGGATTCACATTTGCAATGCGCCGTTATTAAAATAACCACATGCAGTGTGTATCGCGACTCCGAGCGCCGTATATGACGTGCATTCTTTTATTTAGGACAAAGTAAATCTATAGGCTGAATATGATTTATTATCAGCATTTAGTTCTATTATTATACATTTCAAAAGCCCCCTCTAGGAAAACGAAGCACAAAAACATAATTCAGAATGGTATAATGGGATCTAGACTGTGAGAAATATTTCAGGAAGCGAGCTGGCATTTTTTTGCGGGGGCGTGGCCATGGTTCATCCAGCTAACTGAACTTAACCCTGCTCCCGACCAGGTTCAAACTTTCTGATCTGTTACCATGGTGATTTAGAAAATCCGACTTCGGGGAACAGAAAGGTCTGGCTTAAGTCAAGCTATGCTGGAAATTATCCGGCTAACTCAGTTAGCCAGGTACGGGGAACGGGGCCTGTCAAAGGAAAACACAATACCACACATGCTAAATTAAATTGCACTTACAGACATAATATTTGTGTTTAACGTTAATAACATGTCTGTGTCCCTTTCAGGCCAGTCTGAAGAAGTTCCTGGAGTACATTCAGACCGGAGCGATCGAGAAGGTAGCGAAGGTCTTAGAGAAAGGCCTCGACCCCAACTATCATGACCCCGACAGTGGAGGTGAGTTTAACACAGACCCGACAGGGTTCACTGGCTCGCCTCGGACCTTGACGAATGATGCATTTGACCCACAAGTCTGTAGGGTTTGACCTTCGCTTTCAAACAAATAACACTGTCATAACACTGCAAATCAAATGTAATCGAAAAAAGTTTTTGAGAAAGTCATTGTAAAATCATAATTTTATCAAAACAAGTGGGGAACAAAAACTGCTAACTGGTTACAACTCAAATAACCTGCTTTCAAGGATTTTCTCAAAAACGACATTTTCTCTGTGTTTCCATTCAATTGTAAAAAATTTAATAAAAATGTGAGCAAAGTTTGTAGTTACGCTGCTGGCCAGTATGACTTACTACCATATTGTCTTTATACGTGTATCACTGTACATATTAATACTACAACTCTGTACATACATCTAATTAACACTATTACTTAGTAGTACTAATTTATATATTTTATACCCAGTTTAATCACTTGTACATTGTATATAACTATTGCACTTTACTGTTACATTTGCATTCTGGTTGGATGCCAAACTTCTTTTCATTGTACTGTACTTGTGCTGCATGATGACAATAAATCAGAATCTAATCTAAGATGAAGACAGAAGCGCAGGCTAATATTCTGACGCGTGTTTCATGAAAGTGACTGGGAGTGATGGTAACAGGGGTGGTTTCATGTTATTAAGCGACATAAGGTAGAGGCCATGACATAGGCATGCTCTGTTACACCCCTGTGGTTTATCTGGCTATAACAATATTATAAGTTCAGTGTTGCTATGTTGTTGTTGTTTTCTTTTGCTAGTATGGTCATGAAATTGCTATAAAATAGTAATATGTGTACCTGTGTATACTGTATATTTACTTACTCAGAGTATTTAGATTCTAGTGTTTATTGTAACCATATTTATTGTAATATAACTGATGGGGCATACAAACCCTCATATGCACCTTTATTACACTGCCTACTTGCTCAGCTGCGTATATTCAGAGTTAATTATATTGTGTACACTGCCTATTTGTACTTTTCTACTGTACTATAATTGTACAGGTGGCACGGTGGCACAGTGGTTAGCACTGCTGCCTCACAGCAAGAAGGTCCTGGGTTCGAACCCCAGCAGGGGGCCTTTCTGTGTGGAGTTTGCATGTTCTCCCTGTGTTCGCATGGGTTTCCTCCAGGTACTCATGGTTTCCTCCCACACCATCAAGACATGCATGACTACAGATGAAAACTAGCTCATTAGCTAATTCTGGCATATTTACATTGATGTAAACTGAAGATGTTGATTAATGTGCACTGGCCCTGGGTAAAAAATAAATAAACTTAAACTATTGCCTTTATTATGTCTTCTACTATTACACTGCCCATACCTGTACCCCCCCCCCCCCCCCTCCCCCATGCTGCTATGATGCCTGAATTTCCCCAAGGGGATCAATAAAGGAATATATGATCTTATCTTGTTAAAAAGGTCTTAAAACGTCTTAAATGTGACATGTTGAAACTTGCAGACACCCTGTCGGAACACTTTAATGAACATTTTGTTTTTCCACCTGTATAGCTACTGACTCAATTTGAGCTTGATATAATACGTGTGAAGATGGGGATTTATTTGCCAGCAGGAAACAAGCCCCTTGTGCCTGGAATGTAGAACGATCTGGAGAATGAATCAGCCGCCGTTAAATTGTGGGATTTGTGTTGTTTGCTGTGGACATGCATCGCTAAGTCCCTTGTTTATGCAGTGTTAGAAATCTGCTAATCTGTGAGATCAAGTTGAGTTCCTCTTGAGATCTGCTCTGATTACTGACACTCTCTCGCTCTCTCTCTCCTCTCTCTCTCTCGCTCTCTCGCTCTCTCTCCTCTCTCTCGCTCTCTCTCGCTCTCTCTCCCCCCTCTCTCGCTCTCCTCTCTCTCTCTCCTCTCTCTTGCTCTCCTCTCTCTATCTCCTCTCTCTCTCTCTCTCTCTCTCCCTAACACCTCCCTGCTCTCTCTCCCCCTCTCCTCCCCTCTCTCTCTCACCTCCCCTCTCTCACCTCCTCTCTCTCTGGTCTCTCCTCTCTCTCTTTCTCCTCTCTCTCCCCCCTCTCTCTATCTCCTCTCCTCTCTCTCTGTCCTCCCCCTTCCCCTCTCTCTCTCTCTCCTCTCCTCTCTCTCGCTCTCTCGCTCTCCCTCTCTCTCGCTCTCTCGCTCTCTCTCTCTCCTCTCTCTCCCCCCTCTCTCGCTCTCCTCTCTCTCTCTTCTCTCTTGCTCTCCTCTCTCCTCTCTTTATCTCCTCTCTCTCTCTCTCTCTCCCTAACACCTCCCTGCTCTCTCTTCTCTCTCTCTCCTCTCTATCTCTCACCTCCTCTTCCTCTGGTCTCACCTCCTCTCCCCTCTCTCCCCCCCCCCCCTCTCTCTCTCTCTCTCATCTCTCACCTCCTCTCTCTCTCTCTCTCTCTCTCGCTCTCTCTCTATCTCTCTCCCTCTCTCCTCTCCTCCTCTCTCTCTCTTCTCTCTCTCTCCCCCTCTCATCCCCTCTCTCTCTCACCTCCCCTCTCTCACCTCCCGTCTCTCACCTCCTCTCTCTCTGGTCTCTCCTCTCTCTCTTTCTCCTCTCTCTCCCCCCCTCTCTCTATCTCCTCTCCTCTCTCTCTGTCCTCTCCCCCCCTCCCCCCTCCCCCCTCTCCTCTCTCTGTCCTCCCCCTCCCCCCCCCCCCCTCCCCCCCTCCCCCCTCTCCTCTCTCTCCTCTCTCTCCTCCTCAGACAGCCCTCTCTCGGTGGCGCTGCAGTCAGGCCTGTCTGTGGACGGCATCAGGCTGCTGGTTCAGGGCGGAGCTCACCTGGACTACAGGACCAGAGACGGGCTGACGGCCGTCC
>NC_140174.1:12284108-12321608 GCF_963971535.1 Notolepis coatsorum
GTCTGTCTGTCTGTCTGTCTGTCTGTCTGTCTGTCTGTCTGTCTGTCTGTCTGTCTGTCTGTCTGTCTGTCTGTCTGTCTGTCTGTCTGTCTGTCTGTCTGTCTGTCTGTCTGTCTGTCTGTCTGTCTGTCTGTCTGTCTGTCTGTCTGTCTGTCTGTCTGTCTGTCTGTCTGTCTGTCTGTCTGTCTGTCTGTCTGTCTGTCTGTCTGTCTGTCTGTCTGTCTGTCTGTCTGTCTGTCTGTCTGTCTGTCTGTCTGTCTGTCTGTCTGTCTGTCTGTCTGTCTGTCTGTCTGTCTGTCTGTCTGTCTGTCTGTCTGTCTGTCTGTCTGTCTGTCTGTCTGTCTGTCTGTCTGTCTGTCTGTCTGTCTGTCTGTCTGTCTGTCTGTCTGTCTGTCTGTCTGTCTGTCTGTCTGTCTGTCTGTCTGTCTGTCTGTCTGTCTGGCTGGCTGGCTGGCTGTCTATCTAGTTGTCGTTGTGCTGTCTTATCTCTCCTCTGTCTATGTGTGAACATGTATCTCTGGTGTATTTGTCTCTTTCAGCATCTCTCTCTGTGTTACGTTGTGGAATGAGAGCTTTACATGCACACTAATATTCTGGTAGATTATGAGGATTATGATACTGAGGCATTTATACCCCTCAATCCCGTTTACTGTTTTTCTGGACTATGGAAGTTTTGTGTCCATGGTAATACAGTATTTCTGAATATTCCAAGGAAACTATAAGAGAAGGAAGGGTCACACGTCACTGTGTAGTGTGGAAACCTTCAGTTCAGCCGATATTGAGTTGAATGGGATCAGCCGTCTCCTCGTTTATGACATTTAACCTCTTAACCCCTTAAGCTCGAGCGGTCCGGTACCGGTACGAGATTCATATCACGCCATAAATCAATCAATACAGAACGTATTAATTAATGTTGCATTTCTTTTTCAAATGTAGCCAAGAGTAAAGACCCTAACCCTATCAAAACAGCAGTCAAAGTGTATATTTTCAGCACTACGTTTCTTTACCAATGATTTTAAGTGTTATTAGTGAAATATGAGCCTATAAAAATCGAAGGATTTAGGCGGAAGTAAAGTAAGCTGTCATACGTGTGTGTGTAGTCCTATGAACAGGAAGACCCAGGGCTTTCGATGGGCTTTCAAATTTCATAAAACTACACTTCCCAGCTCACGCCAGCCCCTGTCAATCATCTGACTTCCAGCGTCACGCTTTAATTTTTTACGTGATTTTCAGGATCATATCTCACAAACCTGAACGTTATTTACCAATAACGTTTTCAATCAATCAGACCTTGTAGAAGTGGAGCAATCTTCCATTTACTTGGGTATGTACTTTTAGGCAAACTTTCTGAAAATATGGCTAGGGCTTAACTCATTGACCGCCGGGAATTAGCACTGCCACACTTTAAAAGATAGGAGTGCGTCACCTTGTTTGTAGAGCTATAACTATATTCTATATTATAGCTATGGATACAATACTATGGCCCATTTGACATCACCTATCTATCGTTCAATATGTGAAAAAGAATTAATTTCTTCATCCATACGTTCCCGTGTTATACCGTGGTGAATATAAGTATGGTTATAGCGTGGTCTGGGGTCATTCCTGAAGGGCTGAGTAATAGCCTTATACGTCAATTCTACTATAAACGTTGCCGTTTCTTGCCTGTACACGCTATTATTCCCAAATCAAATCTATATCATAGGTATTATGTTTCATCATGAATGCATGAAAGGAAGGGGGGGGGGGGTAGTTTCTGATTATTTGATTACCAGTAACGGCATTCGTATTGAACACTAAAAACGCTTATCAGCCCAATCGGTATAAAAGCATTGCACGATCAAGCTAAAATTGACGTCAGATAGTCCTTACCTGTGATCGGGAGTATTCCAAAAATAATATTCCAATTGTTTGATCGCCATCTGGTACATCCGATGTCCATTTGATCCACGACATAACCCACCACAACATATGGATCGGGGATATATTGACGCGCTTCAATGCAACCGGGAGAACCGCTAGACTGGCCCGACAAGGAAAAGTGAGCCCGGTGACATTTGACCGTTGCACAGGCCAAGATACAATGTTTCAAAGGGTGCTCGATACCGCCGTCTAGCTGGATGCGGCCGGTATTGCACTTTGGCGATCTCAGACTCATTCCCTATGGTAACACCAAGGTCCCTGGATGAATAATGAATACAAATATAAAAAAAAAAAAAAGGAAAGGAAAAACAATCAAATAACGAGTATACTCGTTGGCGTTCAAGTGTCGGCTCCCAATAACGAGTAAATTAGTTAAGAGGTTAAACAGGTTATTAACTTGGATTTCAGAATCATAGGCAATTTGTTGCTTTGTTAACTAGCTAACGTTTGATATATTGGTAGGCTGTACCGAATGTCATTTTTTAACATTCGAAGCTTCGATTGAAGTATTCGAACGAAGATTCGAATGTCTATAAAAAAAAATTACTTAAAAAAAATTGTAAAGCACCATACAGAAAAGGAAACTCTACTCTTTCTTCCCTACATTACATGACGGATCGCTACATTATGTTGATCCACCACAATAGAACACATTAAATAGCTTACATAAGTCTAACCAGCTAGCACTAATGTTATCTTTTTTTGCTCACGCCAATTCATGAGGCTATAGCCTGTAACTTGAGTGGCGAGACTAAACAAAAAAGACTAAATCGAGACCAAACAAAGACTAAAATGCTCAGACCTGTAGTTGACTAAAACGGCCTAAACGAAAAATAAATGAAGGTGACTAAATATGATGAAAACGAAAAAGGGCATTTGACACATGACTAAGGTTAAAACAAAAATTTAAATAGCTGACGAAATTAACACTGGTTGGAGCTGAGAGACAAAAGATGAATGGATGGGGGAGTGTAATGGGAGGGGGGGTTGAAACATGGCTGGGGGATTGTTTGAGGGAGGGGGGGGGGGGGGGGGGACTATTCTCCCACAATAGCTTGTATATCTTGAATTTTAATACAGGCTTCAATAGAACTGGCACCAACGACTGTCACCAAGCAGAGCGTAGAACGCTGGTGTTCTGACGTGACGATCCTTCCTTCTTCTATAGTTTCCTTGTTATAGAACGCTCATGGTATCCTGACGTGACGATCCTTCCTTCTTCTATAGTTTCCTTGTTATAGAACGCTCATGGTATCCTGACGTGACGATCCTTCCTTCTTCTATAGTTTCCTTGTTATAGAACGCTCATGGTATCCTGACGTGACGATCCTTCCTTCTTCTATAGTTTCCTTGTTATAGAATGCTCATGGTATCCTGACGTGACGATCCTTCCTTCTTCTATAGTTTCCTTGTTATAGAATGCTCATGGTATCCTGACGTGACGACCCTTCCTTCATCCTAAAATAAAAAGACAGGATCAGCCCAGATGACCTGTGCTTCATGTAAACACGCTCAACGCTCAGCCACTTCCGTGTCTTATCTGTGTTGTGATTCACCAGAGCACCTCCTGTCTCCCTCCACTCTCCACTCCCCCCCCCCCCCCCCACGGAGTGACACACGCTCACTCATCTCTCCATTCTCTACCCCCCCCCCCTCCTCCTCCTCCTCCCCTTCCTCCTCTCTTTCCATAGCACAGAGATGAAGAGGAATATGGAATGCAAGAAATACATAAGGTACCCTTCCCCTCCCCCCCTTCCATCCCAGCAGCCGTCTACACGCCACGCGCTGCGAGAGGCCGTGACACCGAGGGCCCTGACGTCGTAGACCGCGGGAAAATATAGATAGACGAGAAAATAAAACAATCAAATCATCACCAGTCACCAGAATTGGTTCCACCCAATTCTCATCAGGGATCACCTCTCGAGACGAGTCCGGTCCTCTGATAGAAAATTGGATCGTCTATCTCTCTTCTCACACGTTGCCCGTCGCCCGTCACACTGTCTGCGTCTCCGTGGCGACTGTGTGCGGTGTGGCGCTGAGAGCCGGTTGTCATGGCGTTTCACTCTGTGGTCTCTTCGTTTCTGTTCTGTGTCGTTTCAGTCCCGCGCATAAAGCACATGAGGAAACCGAAACAATGAGAAAGTCGCTGTGTTTTTATTTTTATTTTCGCTGTAGTGCAAAATGTATTCATCAGCTTTCACTCTTACCGTGTGCGTGTGTGTGTGTGTGTGCGTGCGTGCGTGCGTGCGTGCGTGTGTGTGTGTGTGTGTGTGTGTGTGTGTGCGTGCGTGCGTGCGTGTGTGTGTGTGTGTGTGTGTGTGTGTGTGTGTGTCAGGCTAACTGTGGCTCTAATTATATCCCGACTATACCGCTTTAACAGCTTTCTAAAAGCTTTCATTCAAATCCTTTCAAAATAGCTTTTCGTTTTGTTGGAAAGATTTCCGCCCATTCATTTCTATGTAAGTTGCTCGACCAGCGCCTACGCTTATCGTACCAGTCAACCAGCTGATAGATAGATGCTGCTCTACTAGTCAACTTCACCAGCTGATAGATAGATGCTGTCTGCTCTACTAGTTAACTTCACCAGCTGATAGATGCTGTCTGCTCTACTAGTCAACTTCACCAGCTGATAGATAGATGTTGTTCTACTAGTCAACTTCACCAGCTGATAGATAGATGCTGTCTGCTCTACTAGTTAACTTCACCAGCTGATAGATAGATGCTGTCTGCTCTACTAGTTAACTTCACCAGCTGATAGATAGATGCTGTCTGCTCTACTAGTCAACTTCACCAGCTGATAGATAGATGCTGTCTGCTCTACTAGTCAACTTCACCAGCTGATAGATAGATGCTGTCTGCTCTACTAGTCAACTTCACCAGCTGATAGATGCTGTCTGCTCTACTAGTCAACTTCACCAGCTGATAGATAGATGCTGTTCTACTAGTCAACTTCACCAGCTGATAGATGCTGTTCTACTAGTCAACTTCACCAGCTGATAGATAGATGCTGTCTGCTCTACTAGTCAACTTCACCAGCTGATAGATAGATGCTGTCTGCTCTACTAGTCAACGTCACCAGCTGATAGATAGATGCTGTCTGCTCTACTAGTCAACTTCACCAGCTGATAGATAGATGCTGTCTGCTCTACTAGTCAACTTCACCAGCTGATAGATAGATGCTGTCTGCTCTACTAGTCAACTTCACCAGCTGATAGATAGATGCTGTCTGCTCTACTAGTCAACTTCACCAGCTGATAGATAGATGCTGTCTGCTCTACTAGTCAACGTCACCAGCTGATAGATAGATGCTGTCTGCTCTACTAGTTAACTTCACAACCTGAGCTAACCCTTTCTCGCCCCTTCTCTCTGTCTTTCTCTCTGTCCACTGTGTTCTGCCTCTTATTTGTGTAGTGAAATGGTTTTAATGTGAAAGCTGCCCCCCCCCCCCTTCCCCCACTCTGAAACCCTGTCCTGACGTGAGTGTTTGTCGTCCCACTGCGCCCCCTGAAGGCCTGCCAGAGTGGCTACTCGCAGCACCTGGAGCACCTCCTGTTCTACGGGGCGGACACCGCTTCTCAGAACGCCTCGGGGAACAGCGCCCTGCACGTCTCCGCCCTGTACGACAAGGCAAGCACCCCCTGCTCCTGCAGGATTACCACAGTTCAGGGCTGTACCGAATAGTTCGAAGCTTCGAAGCTTTGTTCATAATGTTGACATTCGAATTCTAAATCAACATTCGATTTTTTTTTTATATATATATATAATATATATATTGTATGTGTCTATTCATTCTGTTTAAACAAATTTTTTTCTTCACAGTTGCAGATAAAGATTAGGCTATTAGGCTACATATTATAGTATTATACTATTATAGTATATGACTCGTCATACAAATTTAAATAAAACATTTATCATAAATGATGTAGCCTATCTGCATCCGCTTGGCACTCGGTGCTCCATCAAGACGTCACCATCACTTTCGTACCAACCGTGCCCTTATTGGATTATTTATGTTGACGAAACTGATTAGTTATATTTATTAAAGAAAGTTGATTATTTTTTTTATTTTTTTTAAAGACTCATTTAATCAGGGCGGCTACGTGGTGCAGTGGGCAAGGCGCTCACCACGAATACTGGAGACGCTGGGTTCGCCTGTTCGAGCCCAGCGCTCAACATTGCTTTCAGTTTAGCTGGTCGTCCGTACTAATACACATTAGCAGTATTAGGGGGTGGGAACCTGATGGGTGGGGATCGGGCGTTGTGGACAGCGACTCCTACAGGTCGGTTGGTGCGCCTGCGCAGTAGAATCAGGAAGCGATGGGGGCGGCGCCCCTCCAAAGCGCAGACCCCTGACGCTGAAAGATCGCGCCGCCCAATGAATCCAAAATGGCAATGTGGTTAGAAGTGGTGGAGAGAATAAAAGCCAGCATATAATGGTAGTGTCTGGTCAGGAACAAATTATAATGGTTGGATTATCCAATGGGGGGTCCGGGAGAGGGGGGTACGAGCTGGAGCATATGTGTATTTGTATATCCTATTGTGTGTTGTCATGTTTGTTTATGTGTTTGTTTAAAAAATAATAAAAAAAATAAAATACAAAAAGAAAGATCGCGCCGCGCAGGTGAAAAGATGCGACTGCTGTTACCTCGAGTATCGGAGGGGACTCGTGCTATGTATGACTTAGTCCACATTGCAGCCGGCTTGTGGGAGGCAAGAAACAGCGTTCGAGACAGGGGAGGGTTGAATTGGATGATGTGAAATTGGGATTGGAGAAAAATAGAAAAATGGGAGAAAAAGTGGATAAAAAAAAATACTCATTTTATCAGATTAATCACTTTATTCAAATTGAGGATTTAGTTTGAGGATATTTATAAAAAAGATTAAAATAAATATATATATATCTTTTTATTACAGACGTTCGAAGCTTCGTTCGAATACTTCGAATATCGAATACTTCAATAGAAGCTTCGAATGTTAAAAGATGACATTCGGTACAGCCCTACCACAGTTATCACTGTAGCTGTCCAGAGGAGACATGTTCAGACTGCAGACCAAAGTGTCCCACATTTGATTTGTTTGCTCATTATGTGACTCATTTACATTTTACATTTTTCTCATTAAAGGAACACGCCAAATTTGTGGGGAAATTAGCTCACCATCTTCTCCAGAGAGAGAGACAAGAAGATAGATACCAGTTCTCTCTCTGTGCGTTCAGTAGAAAGCTATCTGGCTGCACGTTAGCCTCGCTTATCACAATGAATGGAAGCGGACAGTGCGGACAGGCATTGTCCAACTAACACCTCTCCTGAAGGCTAACCGGCACTGTCCGTTTCCACTCATTCCATTTCATTTTTTATTATGTGAACACCCAAACTAAAATAAATCAGATCTGAGCAATAAATCAGAATTAAGCACTAAAGCCTGCAGTGTGAACGTAACTTTAGTGTGGTGTGTCTAAATCACCATAACAAATAGCTGTCTGTCTCTCTGTCTCTCTCTCTCTCTCTCTCTGGCCAATCAGGAAAGTTGTGTTCGAGTTCTTCTGTACAGAGGAGCCAATAAGGAGGCAAAGAACAAGCACGGGCAAACCCCTTTCCAGGTAAATAGTATCCATGGTAACACATCCTCATAGACCTGTCTATTTAGTCATATTTATGTTTGGAAAACGTTTTTGTTTCTTTGTTTCTTTGAAGGTAGCCGTAATGTCCGGACATTTTGAACTCGGGGAAATCATCAAAAACCATAGAGATTCTGATATAGGTAAGTGACATTCTGATATAGGTAAGTGAGATTATGACATAGTTAAGTGAGATTATGACATAGTTAAGTGATATTCTGATATAGGTAAGTGACATTCTGATATAGGTAAGTGAGATTCTGACATAGTTAAGTGAGAATCTGACATAGTTATGTGAGATTCTGACATAGGTAAGTGAGATTCTAACATGGGTAAGTGAGATTCTGACGTAGTTAAGTGAGATTTTGACATAGTTAAGTGAGATTCTGACATAGTTAAGTGAGATTCTAACATGGGTAAGTGAGATTCTGCCGTAGTTAAGTGAGATTCTGACATAATTAAGTGAGATTCTGACATAGGTAAGTGAGATTCTGAGTGTTGGCGTTACATTTCCCCTCCGAAGGAGGTAACTTTAAAGTAAGTGTTTTTCCGCCTAATCCCACCTCATGTCAGTCTTTGCACTAAGATTTCCTGAATCCGTCATCTGTTTACCCTCACCTCCCTTCACCTCCCCCCGTCATACTGAAGCCCACTGTCCTCCCTCGCCCCTCACCTTTGACCCCTCGCCCTTCTTTCCCCAGTGCCCTTTCTGGAATCCCCAAAGTACGTTCCCAAGCGCAGAGAGAGTATCCGCACACTGCCTCTCGCCCTGACCCACTCCCACCCCCTCCTGCGTGCTAACAGCGACATCAGCATGACCCAGCCTGAGCCTTTGGCCCCGCCCATCAAGGCCGCAACCAATCCCTTCCCTCGACAGGTACTGAGGGCCATAGGGATGCTTTCAAACTCCTTCCCTATTTCTGAGGGGTCTTTTGCAGTGTTTATACAGCAATTTCATCGGAATCATTAAATACTATAATGTAAATACACCTATACCCTTGCCTGTTATGATATTATGTAATGCCAGGTGGTACATCCTCTCAATACCTTAGTTGTACTTTTCCATTCAGACCAAATGGTCTTTTTGGGTTTTGTGACAGTAAGTAACAACACCTTGCCCGCTGAGCCTATGTGTGTGACTGTGACTTGTGTCAGAGCTTTGTTAGCGTGTGTAACTGTGACTTGTGTCAGAGCCTGGGTAGCGTGTGTAACTGTGACTTGTGTTAGAGCTAGGGATGTCCCGATCCGATCACGTGATTTTCCGAAGATCGGGATCGGCAAAAATAATAATAATATATCAGGATTTTAAAAAATAAAAGATTATTCAACAAACATGACCATGTTCACGTCTTAAACTCATACTGAGGGCTTAGTTTTGGTTTTAAATTGCATATCATCATTCATTTATTTATTGTCACACAGAGCAGAAGCATTTCCTTTGATTTAATTATACATCAAATTATTTATGTCAAGGATTGCAATGCCTTGCTTGAATGAAGTTAACTTTTCACCTGGATAACGTCAACATTCAGGGTGAATGTAATGTGAGAAATTGGGATGGAGAAAAAAAAAATATATATATATATATATATATATATTTAATTTTTTTCTTTTTTTGTTGTTGATCGGATCGGGAAAGATCGGTATCGGTAGATACTCAAAATCACATGATCGGGATCGGATCGGGAGCAAAACAATTTGATCGGGACATCCCTAGTTAGAGCCTGGGTAGTGTGTGTAACTGTGACTCCTCTCTCTCTCCAGGGCCAGCGCAGAGCCTCAGTAGGGTGTGTAACTGTGACTCCTCTCTCTCTCTCCAGGGCCAGTGCAGAGCCTCAGTAGGGTGTGTAACTGTGACTCCTCTCTCTCTCTCCAGGGCCAGCGCAGAGCCTCAGTAGGGTGTGTAACTGTGACTCCTCTCTCTCTCCAGGGCCAGCGCAGAGCCTCAGTAGGGTGTGTAACTGTGACTCCTCTCTCTCTCCAGGGCCAGCGCAGAGCCTCAGTAGGGTGTGTAACTGTGACTCCTCTCTCTCTCCAGGGCCAGCGCAGAGCCTCAGTAGTGTGTGTAACTGTGACTCCTCTCTCTCTCTCCAGGGCCAGCGCAGAGCCTCAGTAGGGTGTGTAACTGTGACTCCTCTCTCTCTCCAGGGCCAGCGCAGAGCCTCAGTAGGGTGTGTAACTGTGACTCCTCTCTCTCTCTCCAGGGCCAGCGCAGAGCCTCAGTAGGGTGTGTAACTGTGACTCCTCTCTCTCTCCAGGGCCAGCGAGAGCCTCAGTTGGGTGTGTAACTGTGACTCCTCTCTCTCTCCAGGGCCAGCGAGAGCCTCAGTTGGGTGTGTAACTGTGACTCCTCTCTCTCTCTCCAGGGCCAGCGCAGAGCCTCAGTAGGGTGTGTAACTGTGACTCCTCTCTCTCTCTCCAGGGCCAGCACAGAGCCTCAGTAGTGTGTGTAACTGTGACTCCTCTCTCTCTCTCCAGGGCCAGCACAGAGCCTCAGTAGTGTGTGTAACTGTGACTCCTCTCTCTCTCTCCAGGGCCAGCGCAGAGCCTCAGTAGTGTGTGTAACTGTGACTCCTCTCTCTCTCCAGGGCCAGCGCAGAGCCTCAGTAGGGTGTGTAACTGTGACTCCTCTCTCTCTCCAGGGCCAGCGAGAGCCTCAGTTGGGTGTGTAACTGTGACTCCTCTCTCTCTCCAGGGCCAGCGAGAGCCTCAGTTGGGTGTGTAACTGTGACTCCTCTCTCTCTCTCCAGGGCCAGCGCAGAGCCTCAGTAGGGTGTGTAACTGTGACTCCTCTCTCTCTCTCCAGGGCCAGCACAGAGCCTCAGTAGTGTGTGTAACTGTGACTCCTCTCTCTCTCTCCAGGGCCAGCACAGAGCCTCAGTAGGGTGTGTAACTGTGACTCCTCTCTCTCTCTCCAGGGCCAGCACAGAGCCTCAGTTGGGTGTGTAACTGTGACTCCTCTCTCTCTCTCCAGGGCCAGCGCAGAGCCTCAGTAGTGTGTGTAACTGTGACTCCTCTCTCTCCCTCTCCAGGGCCAGCGCAGAGCCTCAGTAGTGTGTGTAACTGTGACTCCTCTCTCTCTCCAGGGCCAGCGCAGAGCCTCAGTAGTTGTGTAACTGTGACTCCTCTCTCTCTCCAGGGCCAGCGCAGAGCCTCAGTAGGGTGTGTAACTGTGACTCCTCTCTTTCTCTCCAGGGCCAGCGCAGAGCCTCAGTAGGGTGTGTTAACTGTGACTCCTCTCTTTCTCTCCAGGGCCAGCGCAGAGCCTCAGTAGGGTGTGTAACTGTGACTCCTCTCTCTCCAGGGCCAGCGCAGAGCCTCAGTAGGGTGTGTAACTGTGACTCCTCTCTCTCCAGGGCCAGCGCAGAGCCTCAGTAGGGTGTGTAACTGTGACTCCTCTCTCTCTCTCCAGGGCCAGCGCAGAGCCTCAGTAGTGTGTGTTAACTGTGACTCCTCTCTCTCTCTCCAGGGCCAGCGCAGAGCCTCAGTAGGGTGTGTAACTGTGACTCCTCTCTCTCTCCAGGGCCAGCGCAGAGCCTCAGTAGGGTGTGTAACTGTGACTCCTCTCTCTCTCTCCAGGGCCAGCGCAGAGCCTCGGTAGGGATGAGGAGCTCCAGCAGCCCCAGGGTTCGCACTCGCTCCCCGTCCAGAGGGAGGGGAGGAGGAATGAGTGACACGGAGGAGAGGCATCGCCAGCCGCGGGGAAGACAGAGGTCAGGCACCCGGCGGGAGGAGGCCGTCCTCTCAGTCGTTCACAGTCTAGGCATTTAGCGGGCGGTGTTGTCCGTCAAACCGTCTAACGACGAGTCCAACAGGAGAATGAGCACTGCCATTGATTGATTGATTGATTTGTTGTTAAGGGGATGCAGACCAGAGAAAGACTTTCGTCTTGTTTACATCAGGGTCCCCCATTTTCAATTCATCAGGACATACAGATAGACAGTACTGCTACATCTATACATTTACGACATACCAGATTTGCAAATACAGTACTGTTTGTGATACAAAACTAAAACCACACTACCCAAGGGTTAACCCTTTCACAACCACACTACAGAAGGTTAACCCTTTCACTACCACACTACAGAAGGTTAACCCTTTCACTACCACACTACAGAAGGTTAACCCTTTCACTACCACACCACTACTTCTGTAGTGTGGTAGTGAAAGGGTTAATGCAAGAATCACCAACATAGCAAGTATGGAGGGAAGATTGTGCCCAGTCACTACCCTGAGAATAACACGCTTATAATAGCAGTGGCCTGCAAGTATAACTAAGCAAAGTAAATTTGCCTGGTTAAATAAAGGTTAAAAAGGATAGAATACATGAAGAGGTATACTATTATATTGTATAGCTTCTCATCTTGTGTTGCTGTGTAGCTTATTATCTTGTGTTGCTGTATAGCTTATTATCTTGTGTAGTTTCTTTAATAGTTGTCATACAGAAGTACAGAATACTTTTATACAAAATGTTTCTTACTGTGTAGCTTATTATCTTGTGTAGCTGTATAGCTTATTATCTTGTGTTGCTGTATAGCTTATTATCTTGTGTAGCTTATTATCTTGTGTTGCTGTATAGCTTATTATCTTGTATAGCTTATTATCTTGTGTTGCTGTATAGCTTATTATCTTGTGTAGCTTATTATCTTGTGTTGCTGTATAGCTTATTATCTTGTATAGCTTATTATCTTGTGTTGCTGTATAGCTTATTATCTTGTGTAGCTTATTATCTTGTGTTGCTGTATAGCTTATTATCTTGTATTGCTGTATAGCTTATTATCTTGTGTAGCTGTATAGCTTATTATCTTGTGTTGCTGTATAGATTATTATCTTATATAGCTTATTATCTTGTGTAGCTTATTATCTTGTGTTGCTGTATAGCTTATTATCTTGTGTTGCTGCATAGATTCTTATCTTGTATAGCTTATTATCTTGTGTAGCTTATTATCTTGTGTTGCTGTATAGCTTATTATCTTGTGTAGCTTATTATCTTGTGTTGCTGTATAGCTTATTATCTTGTGTAGCTTATTATCTTGTGTTGCTGTATAGCTTATTATCTTGTGTAGCTTATTATCTTGTGTTGCTGTATAGCTTATTATCTTGTATAGCTTATTATCTTGTGTAGCTGCATAAATTCTTATCTTGTATAGCTTATCATCTTGTGTTGCTGTATAGCTTATTATCTTGTGTAGCTGTATAGCTTCTCATCTTGTGTTGCTGTATAGCTTATTATCTTGTGTAGCTGCATAGATTCTTATCTTGTGTTGCTGTATAAATTCTTATCTTGTATAGCTTATCATCTTGTGTTGCTGTATAGCTTATTATCTTGTGTAGCTGTATAGCTTATTATCTTGTGTAGCTGCATAGATTTTCATCTTGTGTAGCTGTATAGCTTATTATCTTGTGTAGCTGCATAGATTTTTATCTTGTGTAGCTGTATAGCTTATTATCTTGTGTAGCTGTATAGCTTATTATCTTGTGTTGCTGCATAGCTTCTCATCTTGTGTAGCTGTATAGCTTATTATCTTGTGTAGCTGTATAGCTTCTCATCTTGTGTTGCTGCATAGCTTATTATCTTGTGTAGCTGTATAGCTTCTCATCTTGTGTTGCTGCATAGCTTATTATCTTGTGTTTTGACATGTTGTTCTGTTTCTTTGTCTGTCCGTTGGTTGTTTATATTTTCTGTTTAGTTTATACTTTAGCCCTTTCCTTTGTTTTTAGCTGTGCGACTTACTGTGAAGCACTTGACAAGTTCACAAGTGTCATGTCTAAATGTGCTATACAAATAAATTTGATTGATTGATTGATTGATTGATTGATTGATTGATTGATTGATTGATTAAGGCGAGACACTGCAGGTGAATAGTCAAATATACTTTTTTTGTTGATTTTGAGATTTTGTTATATTTTGCTTCCTAAACATGTCTTCTATGAAACTAGTGACAATAAAACGTCAATAACACACATTTAGTTGTTTATTTTACATCATTTTGCCTTATTGCATCCATAAATGTGCACATATTTAATGGGGAAGTGCCTCATTTGCATATATAAACATACATTTCAGAAAACTTGCAATATATTTTTTCTTAGTTTATATGTACATAACAAATTGGGAAAGTTTCATAGTGATATCTATTCAAATATTTTTTGCCTATTAGGGGGTACTACACTGTACTACACTGTTTGTAGCCTGTGTGTAGTTCTGTTCAGTTCAATAACATCATTATTATTATTATTCAGTTATCAGGCATGTGTTTAGGTTGTCTATTACTAATGGTTTGATTAGGTAATGTGTTTGTAAATATCTGTTTAAAAAAAAAAAGTATGGCATTTTACAATACAGAACTTTGAAGGCGTTTTCCCAAAAATGAGTTTTAAGAGTTTTTCCTCATACTCTGAGCCAGAAATCTCCACTTCAGTAGCACTCACATACACCAAACCTTCCAGTTCTATTCATATCTATGTTCTGAAGGTATTTACAGAAGGGTTTGTTGATATCGCATTCATACCCTGATTTATATCACATTTTATTCCTAAAAACATGGCGAAATATGGAATTTTACCATGAAAATTGACTGAATGGAGTATTTTCTGATTTATGGAGTGATAAAAAGAGATATCCAAAATCCCCTCTGTAATAACCTTTGGCTCTAATATGTCAACAAAATGAAACTATAATTTTGAAAATGGCTTTATCCAATGTTCAGATTTCTGTCCTGGAATTATATGCAAATTAGTGCATATTTAAGTAGATCATGCCTCATTTGCATATTTAAACATACAATTTCAGAAAACCTGTAATACAAAAAAGTCTTGTCTTAATATAAGTAATCAACTGGGGAAGTTTCATTGTGATATCTATTAGTTAATTTCTTTACCCTATTCACCTGCAGTGTCTCCCCTTAATTGATTGATTGATTGATGTAGCTGTATAGCTTCTCATCTTGTGTTGCTTGTGTGATTTCATTGACTGTCATGGTCTATGATTTATCACCCATCTTCCTCTCTAGTGGTGGTGGTGGTGGCGGTGGTGGTGGTGGTGGTGGCGGTGGTGGTGGTGGTGGTGGTGGCGGTGGTGGTGGTGGTGGTGGTGGTGGTGGTGGCGGAGGCGGCAGCGGCGGGGGTCAGATGAGGCGTATGTACAGCGCGGTGCCGGGGCGGGTGTACGTTGCCACCAAGGCCCACTCTGCGCACGGAGACCGAGAGCTCACCCTCAGCAAAGGAGACAGAGTCAAAGGTGAGATAGACTCGCGGGGCGAGAAGCAGTGACCTCCATGTTGACGACGCGACATTTGTCGCCTTTATTTCCCCCTGTGACTTTTATTTTCCCCCTCATGTCTTCCTCTCTAAATCATTTACTCCAGTTAAGTAACCCATCGTATTAGAGCTCTGGTAAAAGTCCCCCGTCCCAAAATCAGACTTGAAGTCTATACAATGTGTCTATACATCAAAACTATACAAGGTAGAACTACCTTAAAACGAACCCCTCTCTCTCTGTCTGTGTCTTCACCCCTCAGTGCTGAGTGTGGGGGAGGGTGGTTACTGGGAGGGGACGGTGAAAGGTCGGACGGGCTGGTTCCCTGCAGACTGCGTGGAGGAGGTGGCCCCGCCCAGCAAGGACACTCGACCAGGTGAGAGACGGCGGCTAAGTTTCCATCCAAACCTTAAAAGAAAGTCAGCAAAAGAAAACGTGAACCGGTACTGTGTACAAACCGGGACAGTTTCACTTAACTTTCTGTAGTGTGGTTGGGAAAGGGTTAACCCTTTGTCGTGTGGCAGTGCAAGGGTTAACCTTCTGTATTGTCACAGTGAAAGGGTTCAATCAAATCAAATCAAATTTATTTGTAAGGCACGACAACATGGGCCAGACACGTCTTCTTTAAACAAGTCGAGAAGAAACATCACAATGAATCAAGAACAAAACAAAAACACCACAAAGTCCAAAAATTTTTAAATAAATGAATGCAACACTCAGACACGTGAAGGTAAGGAAAAACTCACTAAAACCTAGCAATAGAAAGAAATGCACCACAGGCAATGTGGAGGAGAGAAACCTTAGAAGGGCCGTTCAAGGGGGGATCTCCCTTCTTAGATGTCGGTGATAATAGTGTTCAGAAAAAATAAATAACGCACATCCTCCGTTTGTTGGTGCTCAGCCAAACTGTAAAAACAGTAATATATGAGAACAAAGCGGGGCTCGCAACTCACTTGTAGTTCCAAGGTGATAATAGTGTTGCAATAAAACAGGCGAGACAGTTGGTAAGCAGCATGCACACATATTATGTGTAATAAAACACAGATAAGTGCATGCAATAGTTAACCCTTTGGTATCTGGTAGTGTGGTAGTGAAAGGTGAGACGGCAGCTAAGTTTCCATCCAAATGTTCAAAAAGTCAGCGAAAGAAAACGTGAACCAGTACTGTGTACAAACCAGGACAGTTTCACTCATTAATAGGCTAACCCAGTGTATTTTTACAGTCTCACGTTGCTATTCCTGTTCCTGCTCCCAATACTCCCCTTGAACCTGCAGTCTCATTTAAACAACCCACATATGGTTGAAGGCAGGAAGGGTCTGGGGTTGATTCACCTGAATGTCTAGCATTGAATGGCATGTAGAATGGCATGTAGAATGTCAGCTACACAGATATCTTAGTCTCTTGACTGTTATGTTAAGTCACATGTTATGAAATGTAATGATTTGATTTATTATAAAATTATGCAAATAATGTACAGAGCTAAAGCAAAGTTACTCCCGGACAGTGTGCAAAGGTTTTTTTCAATACATGAAAGAAAATAGGATTTGAGAGACATTTGTAAATGTACTGTTCAAAAAGCTAAGAAAGCGATTAAAAGGAGGTGTATTTCTATTGTTGGGGTTAACTTGTGGAACAATGCTGATATACATTTAAGAATGAGTAATTCGCTTTTGTTAAGAATATAGGACATGCAGGCATATAATAAGCATTATGCTTCAGTCTGTACCTTTTCAGTCACTGCCTGAATCAAAGATTGTTAGATGATTGTGTATATTGTATTGTGTGATGACTGAATAAACTACTACTACTACTACTACTACTACTACTACTACTACTACTACTACTACTACTACTACTACTACTACTACTACTACTGAGTCTTGGCTGAAGAAGTCTGATGATAGTGACACTTCTATAGCCTTGAACCCGTGTAACATGTAAATGGTAAATTGTGCATTTATTTAGTGCTTTTATCCAAAGCGCTTTTTATAATTTTGTTTCTCACAGTTTACCCATTCACTCACACATTCACACACCGACGGCAGAGGCGACCATGCAAGGTGCCGACCTGCTCATCGGGTGCAATTAGGGGTTAAGTGTCTTGCTCAGGGACACTCTTCGACACGCTGCCCCGAGAGGAGGAGCGGGAATCGAACCGGGGGACCTTCCGATTACCAGGTGACCGCTCTACCTCCTGAAACCCCTGTCTGTTTAGAATAGACGGAATTGGAAGGAGAGGTGGAGTGGCTCTTTATGTAAAATTGGGTTTCTCTGTCACGGTGGTGAATGATGTCACTGTCCTGTCCCAAACTGTTCTGATTTGGGGCCTAACACTCGATGTGGTGGTGGGCTATAGACCCCCATCTGCTGACGCTCCGGTGACAAGAGAGCAGGTTTATTGTCTCAGTATCTGATGTTGAAGTGATTGTTATGGGTGACTTCAATCTTGATTGGTTGAGTAATACTTCTACAGTAGGTTACCTCAAGGAGGTTAGTGGTATATAGTGGTCCATAAAAAGACATGTTTTAAAAAGACATGCTAGGTTTCGACCAAGATACTGGCATTACAACTGGAGTTGGTCCCTTGACCAAGGTACTGGCATTACAACTGGAGTTGGTCTCTTGACCAAGGTACTGGCATTACAACTGGAGTTGGTCCCTTGACCAAGGTACTGGCATTACAACTGGAGTTGGTCCCTTGACCAAGATACTGGCATTACAACTGGAGTTGGTCTCTTGATCAAGGTACTGGTATTACAACTGGAGCTGGTCCCTTGACCAAGGTACTGGCATTACAACTGGAGTTGGTCCCTTGACCAAGGTACTGGCATTACAACTGGAGTTGGTCCCTTGACCAAGGTACTGGTGTTACAACTGGAGTTGGTCCCTTGACCAAGGTACTGGCGTTACAACTGGAGTTGGTCTCTTGATCAAGGTACTGGTGTTACAACTGGAGTTGGTCTCTTGACCAAGGTACTGGCATTACAACTGGAGTTGGTCCCTTGATCCCTTTTCATACCGGCAAACAAGGTTTCTGCCAGTGATAGATGGTCCCACCTTGCGTTTGCCTTTTCACAGTCACATACTTGTCCATTTTCTTGCAAATTATGCACAAGACTGGAAGTACAGGGCCGCAAAAGTTAGTAGGCCTGTTCTGGATCGAAGTTTTTTCAGAGGACTTTCACTCTGAAGCTCAGACCCTACATCCACATCTTGAGCTGCAGAACACGTTGTGGCCCGTTTCTCAGCTGTATCCAAGCGCTTTTTGTCGATAAAACGCCTATAGCAAGTAGCGTGAAAAACCAGCATCTCCAGGAACATTGCCAAACTCGATCTCTAAACAATGTTTGTATGTCTCCGCAATGGTAACTTACGATTTTCGCCTGGCAAGCTAAGCCACCGTTCGACGCAGTTTCTATATCTATCCCACCGTGTCTGTGTAAAATATTGTACATTTTCTTTCTGAACGGACGTGAGATGCATATAACATTCTTTAGAAACCTTTTTGCGTATGTTTGTTTTTGTTTTGCTGCCATTTTGACCAGGGCCCTGTTTCATGTACGTGGTTCAACTAAGTCGATCAAGATGTCCATTATCCAGCTTCAGTTAACCCGATGTTCGAAGCCGGGATTTTCCTGTTTCACAAAGGTGGATTCAGTCTCGTTAACTCAAGCCAGACTTGCGAGTCAGGCTAAATGCGCGCGGCCGTTTTAGGTGAAAAGCCAGCACGTATCGATGGCAGAGATCCTGATTCTCAACGGCATTGATTGATTAATTGATTTAAGACTTTATTGACAGATTGCAATACGGCTCAATCGCCTCGCCGACAAGTTAAATGCGTTATCTATAGGCTAATTCTAAGTCCCTCATTACCTCAATCAATCAGATTCTATTTCTTTAAACTTGCCTGCTGGATTGAATAATCAAATGAGATCTTGCTAGCGAAAATTATTAGTTAACTGTTATACAGAATTACGATACGGCTCTCTTACCCATTGATTGATGTATAGTCAATCTTTAACTTATCTCCAATGTGGTCTAACGGGTTGTTCTTTTGACTTTCACACGGACGACCGGGGTTCAAGACCCTAGTCTTTTCCTTCTTTTTGCAATATAGGAATAATTCAATTTGGTGCACGTTGAGAGCTATATAAAGAATGACATCCTCAATGCATGTAGATTTATAATATTTTAACTTAAAACCAGGCTACTTTGGCGTATAATCATTAATATTATATTCAAAACAATCATATTGGAAACACCGGGATTTGAACCCCGGTCGCTGGATTGGCAGGCTTGAGCACTACCGCTGGGCCACTGGGCCAGATCGGATAAATTCATTGTTTATACATTAATGAACGAGAGACCCGTGTTTAGAATATCCTTTGTTTTGAATGAAGTTTATCTCTTTATCCTCATTCATTAATGTGACGTCAACGGCTCATTCAATTTCTCAAATCCGTCAAACAGCGCATCTCATCAGACATCTTAATCCCAGTTACAATTAAAATAACCACATCATGTGTACATCGCACGAGCGAGCGCCACCGTCGCCACGGTATATATAACGTGCATTATTTAGGACAAAGTGAATTTAATATCAGCATTTTGGGTCTATTTTACATTTCAAAAGCCCCCTCTGGAAGAATGGAGCACAAAAACGTAATTCAGAATGGTATAATGCAGATCGTAGACTGTGGGAATAGTTTCAGGAAACGGGCTGTCACTTCTTTGCGGGGGCGTGGCGATAGTTCAGGCTAACTTGAACTTGAACTCTGCTTTCGACCAGGCTCAAACTTTTGGATATGTTGTCATGGTGATTTGGAAAATCCACGTATATGAAACCGGAAAGTCCGGCTAACCCAGTTATCCAGCTAAAGTTATCCGGCTAACTCAGTTATCCAGGTACAAGAAACAGGGCCCAGGTCTTACTCGAAAAAGAGATCATTGATCTCAAGTGACTACCTGGTAAAATAAAGGTTAAATAAAATTAAACATCCGAAAGCCCTGAAACGGCACTGGTTTCTTCCACAAAAAACGTTTTTATTTATTATTAAACAACGTGCACATTTCAAGAAATGTAGAATAAAAGAACATCATCTTTATTTTAAGGAAATTAACAGAACCTGATGAACAGACACTCTGGGGATCCATCCCATTGGTCTTCATTTAGACAACCTAGAAGCACAGAAACACAGGAATGACTAATCAAACTATTATTATTCATCACTAGTTCTTATTCATATCATAAAAACTTTTGGAGGCGTTAAAAAAACATTTGATTTAACAATTCTTTTTACCTACATAAAATGTAATGATTAATAATCTGAACAGAAGGAGATCTGCTTAGCCTTTTAATAAACATTTATCTGATGCTGGTCATTTGTTTGATAATAATTATACATGGCCCTCTCTTAATAATCAAGATCATGTTCATATTGTGAGGCGTGCCTCTCAGTTTCCCTTTCAGCCTTTCTCTACTAGTGTTGCACTGCGTTCCACTGATACCAGGACATCAACTGGAGAGGATAAACTGCACCCTTTGTTCTCAGGGAAGCTGCTCCAGCAGGCTTTCTTTGTCAGCAGGCATAGTTCTCAAATATATACATAAAGGTGGATATAAGTGACTGTTGTAGAAATGTGTCTAACCTCATTCTAACCTCATTCTAACCACATTCTAACCTCATTCTAACCTCATCTAACCTCATCTAACCGTATCTAACCTCATTCTAACCTCATCTAACCTTATCTGACCTTATCTAACCTTATTCTAACCTCATCTTGTGAGAACTGGGGTCTGGAGCACAGCCCAATTGCTGAATACACGAGAAGAGATAGGAGCGGTTTCAAGGGTGTTTAATGTCAATTGAGCAACACAGGAATTGGGGGAAATAGAACGGGGTTATGTTCTGTCTTGTGGCTGCCGCGGCGGCAGTGAGCGAGCAAGCGGTCCTGGTGCTTGTCTTGGGAGCTGCTGGGTTGCAGCGGGAGAACAAGTGTTCCTCTTCGGGAACAGGTGACGTCCAGGCAGGGACGGCGGTCCTCTGGGGCACAGGAGAGAAACAGGTTAGAGTAGGCAAACACACGTTGGTATCTAGCAGAGCTTTCGGCAGAGACGTCGTACCTGGGCAGTGGTAATTAATACCACGACAGCTTCTGGTCAGCGTCGAGGTGTAGAAGTAGTCCCCCCATCAGGGAAGGATTGAGTGCAGCTATGGAGAGTGGGGTGCTTGAACGCGTGCGAATTAGGGGGATGAAATACAGCTGGGCGTATGAGGGTAAAGGAAGGGGTGACTGGAGAAGGAGAGGATGAGGAGGAGTGTGCAGTGGATGGAGAGGGGGATGAAGAGGAGCATGTGGAGGACGTGAGGGGAAAAGGAGGGGAAGTGAAGTAGGCCCGTGCTGTGATTATGACACATCTAGCCTCATCTAACCTCATCTAACCTTATTCTAACCCCATTCTAACTTCATCTAACCTTATCTAACCTTATTCTAACCACATTCTAACCTCATCTAACCACATTCTAACCTCATCTAACCTTGTCTAACCTCATCTAACCTCACCTAACCTCATTCTAACCTCATCTAACCTTATCTAACCTCATTCTAACCTCATCTAACCTTATCTAACCTTATCTAACCTTATTCTAACCTCATCTAGCCTCATCTAACCTCATCTAACCTTATTCTAACCCCATTCTAACCTCATCTAACCTTATCTAACCTTATTACATGGCGTTTTAACATTCGCCGAAATGCTTGATTGTGATTGGTCAATAGCGCTCGTCAGAGGTCCGTTATTACTCGATAACGGACCTCTGCCGAGCTATAATGACCGCTGTGCGCAGCTGTAGCAATCAAGCCCACTGACACACACTGCATCAGTGCAGTCATGAAAGCTGCTCAGCATATGCACAGCTGCACTCAGTCATCAGTGCAATCAGACCACAGACCTGCCGGCGATGACAGCGCGGAGCGACAGAACAGAACTGTGTCTGCATTTGATCTCGTCTTGTCGATGGTGTAAAATGAATTAGGTATATTGTTAGTAAGTTAGCCATGTAATAAGCGGGATAATGTATAGCCTATACTCGGTCATTGTCGCAAAATAATTGACCTTCATTACGTTTAAAACACCTCGGCGAGGCGCCTCTGTGTTCTAAACTCTGTGTCGGTCAATTATTTTGCGACAATGACCTCGTAGCTATACATTATCCCTTACTTATTCTAACCACATTCTA
The DNA here is from genome assembly GCF_963971535.1 of Notolepis coatsorum. Taxonomy (NCBI): domain Eukaryota; kingdom Metazoa; phylum Chordata; class Actinopteri; order Aulopiformes; family Paralepididae; genus Notolepis; species Notolepis coatsorum. The sequence goes on from NC_140174.1 coordinate 12,306,148, forward strand.
ACCTCATCTAGCCTCATCTAACCACATCTAACCTTATCTAACCTTATTCTAACCCCATTCTAACCTTATCTAACGTCATCTAACCTCATCTAACGTCATCTAACCTCATTCTAACCTCATCTAACCTCATTCTAACCTCATCTAACCCCATTCTAACCTCATCTAACCTTATCTAACCTTATTCTAACATCATTCTAACCTCATTCTAACGTCATCTAACCTCATTCTAACCTCATTCTAACCTCATCTAGCCTCATCTAACCTCATCTAACCTCATTCTAACCTCATCTAACCTCATCTAACCTCATTCTAACCTCATTCTAACCCCATTCTAACCTCATCTAGCCTCATCTAACATCATTCTAACCTCATTCTAACGTTATCTAACCTCATTCTAACCTCATCTAACCTCATTCTAGCCTCATCTAACCTCATCTAACATCATTCTAACCTCATTCTAACGTCATCTAACCTCGTTCTAACCTCATCTAACCTCATTCTAGCCTCATCTAGCCTCATCTAACATCATTCTAACCTCATTCTAACGTCATCTAACCTCATCTAACCTCATCTAACCTCATTCTAACCCCATTCTAACCTCATCTAACCTCATTCTAACCTCATTCTAACCCCATTCTAACCTCATCTAACCTCATCTAACCTCATTCTAACCTCATTCTAACCCCATTCTAACCTCATCTAACCTCATCTAACCTTATCTAACCTTATTCTAACCTCATTCTAACCTTATCTAACCTTATCTAACCTCATTCTAACCACATTCTAACCTCATCTAACCTCATCTAACCTCATTCTAACCTCATCTAACCTCATCAAACCTCATCTAACCTCATTCTAACCTCATCTAACCTTATCTAACCTTATTCTAACCTCATCTAACCCCATTCTAACCTCATCTAGCCTCATCTAACATCATTCTAACCTCATTCTAACCTCATTCTAACCTCATCTAACCTCATTCTAGCCTCATCTAACCTCATCTAACCTTATTCTAACCTCATCTAACCTCATTCTAACGTCATCTAACCTCATCTAACCTCATCTAGCCTCATCTAGCCTCATCTAACCTCATTCTAACCTCATCTAGCCTTATTCTAACCTCATTCTAACCTCATCTAGCCTCATCTAACCTCATCTAACCTCATTCTAACGTCATCTAACCTCATCTAACCTCATCTAGCCTCATCTAGCCTCATCTAACCTCATTCTAACCTCATCTAGCCTTATTCTAACCTCATTCTAACCTCATCTAACCTAATCTAACCTCATTCTAACCTCATCTAACCTCATCTAACCTCATCTAACCTCATCTAACCTTATCTAATCTTATTCTAACCCCATTCTAACCTCATCTAGCCTCATCTAACCTTATCTAACCTTATTCTAACCTCATCTAACCACATTCTAACCTTATTCTAACCACATTCTAACCTCATCTAACCTCATCTAACCTCATCTAACCTCATCTAACCTTATCTAACCTTATTCTAACCTCATTCTAACCTTATTCTAACCTCATCTAGCCTCATCTAGCCTCATCTAACCTCATCTAACCTCATCTAACCTTATCTAACCTTATTCTAACCTCATCTAACCTCATTCTAACCTCATCTAACCTAATTCTAACCTCATCTAACCTCATTCTAACCTCATTCTAACGTCATCTAACCTCATTCTAACCTCATCTAACCTCATTCTAGCCTCATCTAACCTCATCTAACCTTATCTAACCTTATTCTAACCTCATCTAACCTCATTCTAACCTCATCTAACCTCATCTAACCTCATTCTAACCTCATTCTAACGTCATCTAACCTCATTCTAACCTCATTCTAACCTCATTCTAACCTCATCTAACCTCATTCTAACCTCATTCTAACGTCATCTAACCTCATTCTAACCTCATTCTAACCTCATCTAACCTCATTCTAACCTCATCTAACCTTATCTAACCTCATTCTAACCTCATTCTAACCTCATCTAACCTCATTCTAACCTCATTCTAACCTAATCTAACCTCACCTAACCTCATTCTAACCTCATCTAACCGTATCTAACCCCATTCTAACCTCATCTAACCTCATTCTAACCTCATCTAACCCCATTCTAACCTCATCTAACCTCATCTAACCTCATCTAACCCCATTCTAACCTCATCTAACCTCATCTAACCTCATTCTAACCTCATCTAACCTCATCTAACCTCATCTAACCTCATCTAACGTCATCTAACCTCATTCTAACCTCATTCTAACCTCATCTAACCTCATCTAACGTCATCTAACGGCATCTAACCTCATCTAACCTCATCTAGCCTCATCTAACCTCATCTAGCCTCATCTAGCCTCATCTAGCCTCATCTAACCTTTCTAACCTCATCTCACCTCATTCTAACCTCATCTAACCTCATCTAACCTCATCTAACCTCATCTAACGTCATCTAACCTCATTCTAACCTCATTCTAACCTCATCTACCTCATCTAACCTCATCTAACGTCATCTAACCTCATGCTAACCTCATCTAGCCTCATCTAACCTCATCTAGCCTCATCTAGCCTCATCTAGCCTCATCTAACCTTTCTAACCTCATCTCACCTCATTCTAACCTCATCTAACCTCATTCTAACCTCATCTAACCTCATTCTAACCTCATTCTAACCTCATTCTAACCTCATTCTAACCTCATAATTATAATTTATCTCGTTACATAGGAAGCCTTTAATCTCCAACATGACCTAAATAATTATCAATGAATCTCCAAACTATCCTGTCTAGCTAAATCAGTGGAATTATTGGTAAATAACTACTGTAGCTCACAGCATTTCTTTAGTTAGAGTTAGAGTCTCATGAGGTCGCATTCATGCGAGTGCATGGGATTCATTTTCTTCAAAGTCAAGGACACGGAGCTCGTTCCGTCTCACGCGCACTTCAACAGTGACACTGAGAGCTCGTTCCGTCTCACCTACAGTACGGCCCCCGCCGGCGGTCTCATGCGCACTTCAACAGTGACACGGAGAGCTCGTTCCGTCTCACCTACGGCCCCCGCCGGCGGTCTCATGCGCACTTCAACAGTGACACAAAGAGCTCGTTCCGTCTCGCCTACGGCCCCCGCCGGCGGTCTCACGCGCACTTCAACAGTGACGGACGATAAGCAGAACAGCATCATGCTCTCGAGTCTCACTTCACTGAAACAGATGATGACGTCAGCAGAGTCAACAGGTTAATTCATGTTGACATTGTTACATTTTATAATATACTGTGGCAGATCTCACCCCCCCTCTCATGGTGGATATGTGAAGGACGGTAGATATTATTGCCACGGAGGGAGTAGAGACAATTAGGTAGCTGATTAGTACTGATAGAACACACCTGTGCATCATTTAGTTCACCCACATCTCACGTGCACACACCCCAGACACACACACACACTACAAATACACTAGGTTAGTCAGAGGTAAGTTGAGTGGAGGTGAGGTTGGAGTTGTGACATACTGTAGAGAGAGAGATTGAGATATTGGGAGTTGTGTAAGGTGAGAGGTAGTGAGAGGAGAGGTGAAGGCGAGAAGGTGTTCATTGTGTACTGGACCCTGGACTGGCTGAGAACCCCCCTTGTGTACTGACCCTGGACCGGACGACTACCCTGAGTATAGAACAATCCCTTTTTGTGTACGAGAGCCTGTTTTGTGTTTTTGACCATCGGACTGTATTACGACCATTCTCTTTGCCTATCGAACTGAATTCTGCCCTTATTCAATACATATTCTTATTGATTGATATTGCACTTGTGTGGACATTTGATGTTGAATGGAGGCTGCTCACAGCGCATTTGTCGCCGGGCGGCGTGTTTGATTGATTGATTGAAAAGTTTATTAACAGATTGCAGAATGGGTACAGTACAGTACATCTCAATACATACAATTGTTAAGGGGATGCAGACCAGAGAAAGACTTTCGTCTTGTTTCCACCAGGGTCCCCCATTTTCAATTCATCATAACATATATGACATACATGACATACAGATAGACAGTACTGCTACATCTATACATTTATGACATATCAGATTTGCAAATACAGTACTGTTTGTGATACAAAAGTGTCCAGAAAAGGAGTGTATATACATTTGGCGTAGAAACTGTACATTGGAGGAGGTTGGTGGGGTGGGGTTGGGTGGGTTGGGTGAGGGCTGTACATTGGAGGTGGGGGGGGGGGGGGGGGGGGGGGTTGGGTAGGGGACACACACACATTTTACACTGTACATTGGAATGTTGACAAAGCCTTACTTGGTCATTTACTGTACAACTAGGTTAGGACATTTGTAGGGGCCAGTTTCGAATTGCAGTCTCACGTAGGTGTTTTTTGAGAGTGTTTTTGAAGGTGGGTAGTGATTCACATTCCTTTACAGCTTTTGGGTGTGGGTGTGATCTCCCCACCGGGGCCCTCTGTCGCTTCCGGCTGTTTCCCGCGTGTTGCCTGGTGGTGGGTGTGTTCAATATGTGTGTTCTGGGTGGTTTTTGTTCGGCGTTTGTTGTACGTGTGTTTGCATTTTGTAGATGTTTTGTTGTTCATTGGTTTTTGCTTTGCTCTGGTTGGGTGCTGTTTTGGAGCGGTCGGCTGTGGGTGGGAGCCGCACTTGTGGGCTGTCGGGTGTTTGTTTTGTTTGTTTTGGAACCGTGGCGAGTCTGAACCCCACCAGGCTCGTCACAATACCTATCATATCGGCCACTGCTTGGGGCAGAGAAACTTTATATAAAAATTAAGGCTGTCAAAGCTAACGCGATATTAACGCGTTAACGCACAATTCCTTTAACACCACTATTATATTATATTAAAACTTGGAAAAGATCCGTTTAAGGTAGATTTAGAAGGAAAAAATGCGATTAATCAGATTAAATATTTTAATCGATTGACAGCACTAATTAAAATATATAAAAACAATTGTGCAACTGTACAATTGTGATGATTGATGTGATGATTTTGAATCATCACATCAATCATCAATCACAATTGCACAATTGTACAGCCCTGTCCTGTGTTTTATTCTATTGTATCTTTATTCTAATTTTGTTTAAACATTCTATTTTATTTCATTCTACTTTAAATGTTGCACCAAAACAAATTCCTTTTTATGTGTAAATTCCTTTCTGATTCTGAAATGAAAAAAGACAATAATCAATGGGGGAAACAAATTAACTATTCATCAGCATGCAAGGTCATTGATTATGCTGTACCACAATTAAAAGATCATATGCCACCAAATCATATGCTTGTACGACCAACTGACAAGTGTTTTGGAGCTAAACAAAACACCATCTCAGCCAGTACTTTAGATTAGTGAATGATATAGTATCCGCCTTGGACAAGCGAAAACATTGTGCCGCCCTATTTATTGATCTGTCGAAAGCATTTGATTAGAGTTGACCCTTCTCTTCTTTTACAAAGACTGCACAGAGTTGGCTTTGATGCAAATGCTTGTAGTTGGTTTCAGAGCAATGGCTTCAGTGTGTGTGGAAACTAGGAATGCCAGAGTTCTCACCCATTACAAAACGCTGGTACTCTTACCCATGGGCCTCTCTGGCAGAGAGACGTGATTTCCACTGGCATATATATATGTCTATATGAAGCCATTGTTGGAGATCTTATATCACTTGGTTATTGGACTGGACCTCTGCTCTGGACCTCATTGTACTCGCTCCAATAACCGGCTCACACTTCAAACCCCCAGAGTTTGCACTGAACTTAGTGTTCGGACTGCTGTGGGGAAAAAACTGTTTGTGAAGCGTGTGTGTCTGGTTAAAATTGAGTATGTGGTGTGCTGGGTGGGAGGGATCGTTGACTATTTTACCAGAGCTTGAGGTGTAGATGGAGTCCAGAGAGGGGGGGAGGGGGCAGCCAATTATTTTGGAGGCTGTCTTGGTCTTTGGTTTATGGTGGTGTAGAATTGGACCAGCAGGCGTTGTTGGACTCTGTACTTCCTCAGTTGCCTCAATGGCTCTATGCAACACTAACCCATCCATTCTACATTCATTGCACACACATCCACATGCACACACTCACTTTAAACATTCACCTTTAACATTGACCAAGACACTTTAAACACTACACAATATTTGCACTACATCTCTACCTCATCTTTGCATTTTGTACTTTAGTTTTGTATATTTTGTGTTTGGTCTTTATTCTTTTTACTGTATGAAGCACAATCTCAGGAGGCTCATACAGAACCAAGCATTTCACTGTAATGTACACCCGTACCTTATATGTGACAAATAAAACATAACTTGAACTTGAAACTAGAATAGATCAGTCTACAGTATTTGGCTCCCCATCTCATCCCGGATCTACTAGAAAATCCTGCTGCTCACCCATAACTGCATAAACGGACACGCACCCCTCTACCTACAGGAACTCATCACTCCACAATCCTCCACCCGTACCCTCAGATCTGCAGACGTAGCCTGCTCCTCCGGGTCCCCAGTACCCGGCTCTGCACCATGGGTGACCAAGCCTTCTGCTCGGCTGCACCACGCCTGTGGAACAGCCTCCCCATCCAGCTATCTATTTCAAAGGGCCTTTGATTGCTAGCTTTTTCCTTTTTCTTTTCTTGTGATTGTTGTCTTTAATTTTCTGTTTATACTATGTTCTATTTTCTTAAATTTTATTCTGTATTTTATTCTATTATTAATTATTATAAAAAAATTTACTAGGTTTTAATCCTGTAGCACTTTGGGATCCTAGTGAACGAAAAGTGCAATACAATTTATTAGTAGTCTGCTACGTGTCTGTTCCTGTTCTGCAGCAGTCAGCAACACGTTCACAGACACCGTCTCCGCTTCTATTTCCATAGCTGTCCATCGCCACGCAGCGAGCAGCCCATATGCCACAGACAGAACCAGCGATACTACAAGAACACGGTGTACATCCTGTTGCCTCAGAGCTGCGATGTGAAAACACCTCTAGATACAGAACGTGTCAGAGGAGGGAAATTGCCCAAAATATTATGCGTTGGGTAGATGTGTTGGACCCAGGTGCAGTAGAGAACAGATTATGACGATCTTCAAAACATGGAACTGTTACTTTAACTCATTCTGCGCCAATCACGGAAAAAGTCGGGTTAACTCGCCAACCGTTCAGTGCCAATCACGAGAAAACGGAAATGTACTGATGAAAAAACAATCTGTTTCGTGGATGTTGACTGGAAGCAACTCACTGACAATCGACGGGTGTATTAGACCCATAGCAATAATATAAGATATATTTTAAACACTCGCAAATCTTGCAGTCCCCCCATTGATTAAAGCGGTGGCGTTCTAGCACCCTCTCGCCCATTAAGCGATGGCGCAGAATGAGTTAATGTTTGTAACGAACAGCATACGCAAACGATGACGTGTTAAACAAAAAGAGAGATACATTTGTATCTCGGGGTAACAAAACAGGGAAAGCAAAGTGGAGAGAACGCTGTCTCCAAAACACGATCTTTGGCATACACGTCAAACGACGGAGATGTATACAAACATAATAATATAAGCTAAACTTTCAACAGTGAATGCAAACGGCAATCAAAGTGACATGATAATCAGGAACAATAACGACGAGCGTACTTATCCTTCTATGGCAAGGAGCGATAAGACTTACTCACAACGGTGTACTCACGGGTAGGTTCAGTGATCGACTGACGATCTGAATAGTAACCAGGAAGAACATTATAAAGCCAACTTAACTATGATACACACCAGGTACCACTTAGTGCAATAAGGGCAGATAGACAGGTAATCATCATCGGGTAACGCTAGAGCCTAGAACGCCCTCTAGTGGGAACATATATATATATGCAAGTAAATAGTTACTAGTGTAAACAGCCATAGACAGTTAGACAGTTACTAACAATCCTACACAGAACCTCTGATCTCAACAGAGACGGTTGTTTATGAGGACAACCAGGGGACCATTGTGATTGCTAGGAACCCAATGTGTCAATATAGGTGTAAACATGTCATTATAAATAATATCATCTCATCAGGTATGTCATTAGATAAGAACGAATGACACCGGTTTACTGTCCAATGGACGACAGAGTAGTAGATACTATGAGGGAACCTGTTTCAAATTAAAATTGAAGGGATTTGCAAGGGTCATGTTTAATGTGAAGATATTGACTGTCATACCCTATTGATGTTTTTGGAATTATATTATTTCCTTTGTAAAATGTTTTTCCAAGATGTCAGCCAGTGTGCTAATACAAACCTAAGTGGGAGTGTTGAGATCAGAGGTTCTGTGTAGGATTGTTAGTAACTGTCGACTCTAACTGTACATATGGCTGTTTACACTAGTAACTGCTTACCTGCATATATAACTGTCTCCACCAGTGACTGTTTAGTTGCATATATATATCTGTTCCCAGCAGCGGAACCTATCAGACCCGGGCCGGGGGGCGGGGCTACATGACCGGGCCCTTTAAAGCCATTAAAGCTTGACATTATATCAGTCCGGGGTGCGTGTATGCTTTACCCAACGTAGTTGTGTTTCCGCGTGCAAGTTTTGCACTCTGATTGGCCAGGTCATGTGACATGTGCGCCAATCGTGGGACAGAAATTTCTGCGCCTATTTTTACGGGTCTAACAGCCTGCAAACTACCTGACGTTCTATCGCCATGCTCTAAGACAAACTTTAACCTTAACCAACTTCGAAAGAGTGCCTAAGCTTAAAGGGGAACTCCACTTTTTTTGGAAATTAGCTTATTTAACATCTTCCCTGGAGTTAGACAAGAAGATGCATACCTTTTTTGTCTCTGTGCGTGCATTTTAGCTTTGGGAATAGACGCTCCGTTAGCATAGCTTAGCTTCATCACTGGAAGTGAGGCAGGACAGTAGCCTTACAGTGCCTTACAGTGTATTGCAAGGTCTGACATTGACCAAACTTGATATGCATGACCTTGGTGGGCTCTAGGTCAACTCCTGAAAAGGGGGTCAATGTCAGACTTTGCAATCAAAAGTTAGGGGGCTAATAACCCTTGCCATAATTTCAGTGCGCCCCCTAACTTTTGATTGCAAGGTCTGACATTGACCCCCTTTTCAGGAGTTGACCTAGAGCCCACCAAGGTCATGCATATCAAGTTTGGTCAATGTCAGACCTTGCAATACACTGTAAGGCACTCTGCTCTGGACCTCATTGTACTCGCTCCAATAACCGGAGATCTATGTTGGATTATGTAATTGGTTTGTCATGACAAACTAATAAAAAATCGCGATTTACCCGGTGGCTACAACAACACACAGTGACTATGCATCATTGTTTACAATGAATGGAAATCGCGATTTTTTATTAGTTTGTCATGACAAACCAATTACATAATCCAACATATGTGTAAAGGCACAACATATTCCAGTTAACGGTATATATTTTTTAATGATTCGTTACGGCGCAATCAATACTTCCATGCGTTCGGGACCTCCATGTTTTGGGGGTATTCATCAGAAAAATCGGACGGGATTCGGCTCCCATCAGTCGGGCAAGAACTGCGGGTTTTCAGCCTCTCTCCTCTCTCCTGGAGCTTAAGGGGGAGCTTAGTATTCCTGCCTCTGAGGAGCGCGTCGCGGCTCATGCTCATGCGCATTCGCGCGCTCGGCCAATCAGAGCAATTCAGAGCAACGCGGAAGCACAAGTTGGTTGCCTAAAGTGTTCACGCCTCCTGGGCAGCTTGGTGTAAACTCCTCATCCTTTGCTTGCAGTAGTGTGTTGGGGTGAATTGCCTCAAACATGTTCACAGTTGCATTTAAAATGGTGAATCTTTGGGACAGTTGCTGGATGATTATATTGAGACATGCATTGAAACGTTCACCCGAAAGTTTCTCTCTGCGTCAGTGAGGCGGCTGTCTTCAGAAAGTTCATCAAAGTGAGGCTTAACTTTCCTGGCCCTGCGTTGTTTCAAACTGTGTTTGACTTCTCCATTTAGTAGCCAGGGCAAGAGTGGCGGACTTCGCCTCATCAAATTGTCCCCTATAGGCTATACTCCACCAAAACACTGATGGCATTTTGCAGTAGAGTAGATGCTTTGAGAATATCCGCGTCTTTTGCAACAAGCGCATCATGGCGAGATGACCAGCGAGTGGGACATACGCGTTTTAATGTGATACTACACGAAGTAACAACAACCATATCAACATTTACCACAAACTCACGTTTTCTTGTTGACAGTGTGTGTCCGTGATTGTAGCCTACCTGAAAATCTGGCACACCCCGACTAATGTTGTTGGCGCCGGGGGCTGGGGCTCTTCAACAACTTAAGGTTCCTCCCGCAGGAGGAGAGTAGGGCGGAAAAAATATACATATAGCTTGGACAATTTGTCTTTTCCTTGGTCCCTTTTATCTTTTTCTTTGTGTTTTGTCGCTCCACTTTTGTGTTTATAATTGCTCCCGCTCATGCTTAGGCAGGGCTCTGTTGACAAGTGATTGATGATGACGTTCATTTACGTATGATGTTGATGGACGGCTGATGACGATTTTACCCAAAATACATTTGGAGATGGAGACAATAGAAGGGATTCACTTGCAATTTTTCATGTTTTAATGTTAAATGTGAGTGTGAAAATAGCAGCACAAGTTCAACTCATATTATAGGCTACAATGCTTTATACCTAATATATGACCACAAACGTCAGTGCACTCAGTGGCGCGAGGCAGCAGGGCCCGCCTGCGAATATCTCGGGGGCGGAGCCTGCTGCCTCGGCGACGGGCCCCCATTGGGTCCCGACCGTCCCGGACCCGGGGAGCACCGCCCCTACAGCCCCCCCTGAAGCTCCGCCCCTGTCTATTCCCACTAGAGGGCGCTCTAGGCGGAGCCACCCAGGTACACCACCTTGTGGCGAGTATAAAAGCAAATGTATTCTCCCACTTCGTTCTCTCCCCCTATGTCTCTCAGTGAGAGAAGACCTGTATGTTACTGCTGCTCTTTCCATGTGAATAAAAGAAACCACGCCAGTTCAGGCTCAAGATAGAAACCATGCCTCTTGACCACATTATTGTTGCCCTATAGCCGAATTCTGTTAACACAGGTAATTATCATCGGGTAACGCTATGGGCTTTTGTTCCCAGATGAGAGCAAAACCCCAAAACGTTACACAAAAAGGAAAGAAGATTGAAATGTGCATATTATTGCTTTGTATCCCCCCAAAAAACGGTTTCAACAAACGTGCACCTTTCAAAAATGTAGAATAAAAGATAGATGAACCCCTTGGTTTACACCTGAATGTCATCTTTATTTAAGGAAAGGAACAGAACCTGGTCACCTTCCAGAGGGTCCATCCCATTGGTCTTCATTTAGACTTAGAAACAAATGCTCATCATCTGTGAGGAATGACGAATAACAATTTTGATGATAATGTTTTTGTGTTGTTAAAACCTTTTATTTTATTTTATTATTATTATTATTATTATTATTATTATTATTATTATTATTATTATTATTATTATTATTATTATTATTATTATTATTATTATTATTATTATTATTATTTTCATTATTCATTTTTTAACACTAAGAAAAACTACTTTTTCTTTACCTACACATTTCAAATGTAATGATTTCTTAATATCTGAACAGAAGGAGATCTGCTTTTTAATAAACATTTTGCTGATGCTGGTAATTTCTTTGTCGCATATTGTCGCTGTCCGGTGAAAATCTTGTACCCTCCCCCCCCTCCCCCCAAAAAATTAAATCAAAGTGTTAACTTTTCAGGAATTAAGTAAAACTACTTTATCCGTATATCATTCGATCATGTTCTACACTGGAATTTGAATGTGATTCATGGGCAGTCATTAAATCTTCTCTCAACATAGAGAACCATGGAGGAGGGCTGGGCAATACCACCAAAATATCACAATCTTTTCCTTAGTTTTGATGGTATAACGGTATGTGACGGTATAGTTTTACAGTGCAAATTACATTGTGATATGACGTTTCTTTTTTGCGTCTTTATCTTGTAATACAATTGCCATGGTTCCTATTTCATTCAAAATGGTCTATTTTATTTAACTTTTTAAATACTGCTGCAAGAAATCATTTTTTTTATTCACTTAGAAATACACAGTTTGTATATAGACTATAGACTACCTGAATGTATAAAGCTACTTGCTTCCAGGTTTACCTTCAAGACCTCCTTAAAAAATGGCTGCAAAACGGTTCTTAATCCTCTGTTTGTTTTGTTATCTGTCCCCTGTATTGGTTTTATATATTGGAACCCATGTAGGGTCATTGTTATTTGGTGAGGTCTTTATTGATTGTATTGTTTTTGTTTTATATAATTGTATCTTGTTTTATGTCCCCCGCGCGCACACACGCGCTCACATATGCACACTTACATTCACTTCACCATTCAAGGACCACAATGGAAACAAGCTCTAGGGCTTTATTGTGTTTTTATCCTTTTGATCAATATTCTTTGTATTGTATTGCACAATCCTTGTCAATCAATCAATCAATATGAGCGGTCATCTGGTAATTGGAAGGTTCCCGGTTCGATTCCCACTCCTCCCGGGTAGCATGTCAAAAATGTCCTTGAGCAAGACACTGACTTAACCCCTAATTGCTCCCGATGAGCAGGTCGGCACCTTGCACGGTCGTCGTCGGTGTGTGAATGTGTGAGTGAATGGGTGAATGTGAGGAACAAAATTGTAAAGTGCTTTGGATAAAAGAGATATATAAAGAATTTACCATTTACCATTTTTATATACAGTATATATATTTATAAAATAGTTTTTACAATATGTATATATCCATACCTTTGGCTCTGTGACGGTATACCTTCGTATTCGGTACACCTCCCTACCGTGGCGTGGATGAATTCAGTCAAAATAAAAACATGAAAAAAAATACCAACCTTGACAACCTTGTCGTTGTGCCTGACTGTGCCTTTCAGATTCACGCAGCGAGAAAGCCAAAAGGAAGCTCTTCCGTAACGTCACCGTGGGCGCCTACGACGGCATCGACGGCCCCAGGTAAGAATCCATCTCACTACCCCCCCCTCCCCCCCGGTCTCTGGCCACCCATGATCAGTTAAGGGCAGTGGCGGACTTAGGCGTGAGCAACATGGTGAGCCGGCATTTTGCTGAGCGCGGCATGAGGAGGCAAAGAAACGCTCACTGCACGTCACGCCAGGACAATAAACCTTGTCCGAGTGGGCGCCCTTGTTTGTGACTGTGAGGTAGGCAGGAAACTGCCCGGGAAGGTCCTGTTTGTGACTGTGAGCTAGGCAGGAAACTGCCCGGGAACTGTCTGGGAAGGTCCTGTTTGTGACTGTGAGCTAGGCAGGAAACTACCTGGGAAGGTCCTGTTTGTGACTGTGAGCTAGGCAGGAAACTGCCTGGGAAGGTCCTGTTTGTGACTGTGAGCTAGGCAGGAAACTGCCTGGGAAGGTCCTGTTTGTGACTGTGAGCTAGACAGGAAACAGCCTGGGAAGGTCCTGTTTGTGACTGTTAGCTAGGCAGGAAACAGCCTGGGAAGGTCCTGTTTGTGACTGTGAGCTGGGCAGGCAACAGCCTGGGAAGGTCCTGTTTGTGACTGTGAGCTAGGCAGGAAACTTCCTGGGAAGGTCCTGTTTGTGACTGTGAGCTAGGCAGGAAACAGCCTGGGAAGGTCCTGTTTGTGACTGTTAGCTAGGCAGGAAACAGCCTGGGAAGGTCCTGTTTGTGACTGTGAGCTGGCCAGGCAACAGCCTGGGAAGGTCCTGTTTGTGACTGTGAGCTAGGCAGGAAACTACCTGGGAAGGTCCTGTTTGTGACTGTGAGCTATAGGCAGGAAACTACCTGGGAAGGTCCTGTTTGTGACTGTGAGCTAGGCAGGAAACTACCTGGGAAGGTCCTGTTTGTGACTGTTAGCTAGGCAGGAAACTGCCTGGGAAGGTCCTGTTTGTGACTGTGAGATATAGACAGGAAACTACCTGGGAAAGTCCTGTTTGTGACTGTGAGCTAGGCAGGAAACTACCTGGGAAGGTCCTGTTTGTGACTGTTAGCTAGGCAGGAAACTACCTGGGAAGGACCTGTTTGTGACTGTGAGCTAGGCAGGAAACTACCTGGGAAGGACCTGTTTGTGACTGTGAGCTAGGCAGGAAACTACCTGGGAAGGACCTGTTTGTGACTGTGAGCTAGGCAGGAAACAGCCTGGGAAGGTCCTGTTTGTGACTGTGAGCTAGGCAGGAAACAGCCTGGGAAGGTCCTGTTTGTGACTGTGAGCTAGGCAGGAAACTGGTCCCACTCTGTCCCACTCACAGTACACATGGGGAGGGGGGGGGGGGGTTCAAAATAGCACAACTTAGTACCTGCTGGGCAGATTTCCTGCCTGCCATGATATAATTGATGACTTTGTATCAAGGAAGGCAAGAAAGGTCAGGCTTCAGATGGCAGCTGTGTTCAGTCACTCAATCAGATACAGTAAGATGAAGATACAGTAAGATGAAGATAGATACAGTAAGATGAAGATAGATACAGTAAGATGAAGATATAGATACAGTAAGATGAAGATAGATACAGTAAGATGAAGATACAGTAAGATGAAGATATATACAGTAAGATAAAGATAGATACAGTAAGATGAAGATATAGATACAGTAAGATAAAGATAAATACAGAAAGATGAAGATAGTGTGACGAGCCTGGTGGTGTTCAGACTCGTCACGGTTAAAAAACAAACAAATTCAAATGTCCACACAAGTGCAATATCAATCAATAAGAATATTTATTAATTTACAGGCAGAATAATAGTACGATGGGCAAATAGAATGGTACAGAATGGTCGTAATACAGTCCGATGGTCAAAACACAAAAACAGGCTCTTGTACAAAAAAGGGATGTTGTAGTCGTCCGGTCCAGGGTCAGTACACAAGGGGGTTTCTCAGCCAATCTAGGGTCAGCCAACAATGAACACCTTCTCGCCTTCACCTCTCCTCTCACTACTTCTCACTACCTTTCACCTCGCAAAACTCCGTACAACAACAATCTCTCTCTCACTACAATAACTCCAACCTCACCTCCACTCAACTCAACACTCTCTATCCTAGTGTATTTGTAGTGTGTGTGTCTGGGGTGTGTGCGTGTGAGATGTGGGTGAACTAATTATGCACAGGTGTGTTCTATCAGTACTAATCAGCTACCTAATTGTTTCCACTCCTTCCGTGGCAGTAATATCTCCCGTCCTTCACATATCCATGAGAGGGGGGTTGATATCTGCCACAATAGATACAGTAAGATGAAGAATATATATACAGTAAGATGAAGATACAGATACAGTAGGTTGAAGATACAGATACACTCTGTTGATTGAAATGCAATTGTTTAATAAAGGTATTAGTTTGATACAGGATTTGTCCGATGTAGTGTTAATTATGCGATAGTTTAAGGGTGAAACTTGTTGGTGGATGAAAACAAAGACAGGGGGGGGCGGCATATAAAC
>NC_140174.1:12326608-12331608 GCF_963971535.1 Notolepis coatsorum
ATGTTTGTTGCCGTCTGTTTGAATGGAAGCACGATATATTAGCAGAGCCAAGTTATTTGTGCTGCCCCACGCTTTTATTAAGGTATGAGCAGGCTAAACACCTTTTTTGTTGGTAAATCTATTCCATCATTTCCGACTTCTTGTTGTGTAGATGTACTTGATGTGGTGGGTGTTAATGTTACATTTGAAGTATGTGTTTGTTCCTAATGTGTGCTCAGTATATTGCGGTATGTGATGATGACATGACACACAAGGGTAATAATTATTTGTATTTTCAGGCTGTATAGGCGCCTTTATATGTTAATAAAATTGCATTTATATATAGTCCTCCTAATTCTGTCACTGTTTGATGTCACAAAGAAGGGTGTATCCGAAAGCTGTCTACAACATTTGTAACAGGTGATGAAAAAGTAAACAAATAATTAACTGTATTAGACATTTGTTAATGATGAATAGGCTTCACTTCAGATTAGGGCACACAATAGCATCTGCAAATGATTTATAGATGTTTTATGAATGTCTTAACAAATCATTTGTTGAACATGAACAAATAAATGGAGGTACAGTATAGTAGTTTTTTCATGTCCATTTTTCAAAGCATCTACAAATGTGTTACTACGGAAGCCCTAAGAGGCCGTACATTCATACATTTTATTTGCTCCGTTTTCCCATGATAACGAGTTAATTTAATTAGTTTTCTCGTGATAACGTGATCATTTTCTCGAGATCTCGAGAAAACGAAACGATAGTCTATATATTAAATCACTGCAGGAAACATCATTCAGTGTCGCAATGTCAGAGGAGCAGGTAGCCCCATTCGTGACTATGATGCACTCGGTGCATCACAGTCACGAAAGGGGCTAAGCAGGAGGATATTGATCACCGCGTCACATAACTCTTCAATCAAGGCCTGACACAGGCTGAAATAGCTTCATGCCTTGCTGTTACAATAATATACACATTAATGTGCCTCAAAGTGCAATCAAAGTGAGCTCTCAAAGAGCACCTGGCTACGGGAGGCTGCAACGCGAATCTGGCCCCCGTATGTCCAAACTCCTCCCACCCCCTCCTAATGTACAGTTTCCTCCCCATCGTATGTATATTTTCTGTTAGGATCTCTGTTTAACAGTACTGTATTGCATATCTTGTAAGTCGCAAATGTAACAGTACTGTGTATACCGTTCTATGAATACTAGTGACGCTCAGCGTCATCTGCACTAATCTCACTTCGTGCATATGCACTGAATAAAAACTCACAATGTACCTTTACATACCAACATTCGTCTGGCCACACCCCTATCCGCTACCTTCATAAGCAGGTGTGTGGCCCCACACTCGCCTCCTTCCCAATCTTTCACCACAAGGCAAGATCAAAGGCTGCAGTGGCGTCCAGACGCTGAGCGTCACTAGTATTCATAGAACTACGGTTATATTCATAACCTATCGTTCTATATCATACTAGCTTCCGCTCAGCGTCATCTGCACAATGGGAGCTGAGAGGGAGCTAGAAGCTCAACAAATGTACCCCACTGAGGCCCCCCACAACCATCAGAACCGGGGAGGACCGAGCCCCACGACCCTCCCTAATGGAGGATACCCTCCCTATTGGAGGACGGGAGGGAGACGGATCCGACCGTGCGAAGAGGAACTCGAGCAACTCAACGCACAGGGTGAGCAGACCATGGCTTGACCCCACGACTACGCACACGCACAACCCGCATGCCACCAGGGAACGAACGGAAGGAACAAACCTTGTTACCGCCCCCAAAATCACGGGGTCAAGAGCAAACTCAACCCCGTGGCAAGGCCGTAGCAGCGGGGCGCGAAGGAAGACCCAGACCCACTGAAAGGACTGGATCCCCCGGAAAAAGGGGGCCCGGAGAGGTCAACGACGCCACAGCATCAAGACCTCACCAGGCGGTCACTAGTGACACCGCCCCCCACATCGCCAGCGTATTCGGACAGGGCCCATCCAAGAACGGGCCCTTCCCCCCACTAGCACGCCGCCTGCCACACTGACCCTGGCATACTCAGGCCAGATGAATGTTGGTATGTAAAGGTACATTGTAAGTTTTATACACTCAACACTGTACTCAAGTCTGAGGCGGTCGGGTGGCGTAGCGGAGATTGCGCTCGTCACCAATGCAAGAGGCTGCGGTCTCGACTCCCGGAGTCAGCATTGCCTGCGGCTTGGGCCGATCGTCATATACTAACTCGTTTGGCTGAGTTAGCGGGAGGGAAGTCGTGGGTGGTAATCTGGCGTTGTGGACAGCGACGCCTACAGGTCAGGTCTGGGCGCCTGCTCAGCGAAAGGCAGGAAATGGTAAAGGCAGCGTGACCTCCCACGCGTTACACTTCGCCAATGAGAGTCCTCGCTGCCAGGTGAAAAGAGAGCCGCTGGCTGTCTCCACATGTGTCGGAGGAAGCATGTGGTAGACTTCAGGGTTCCCTTGTACCGACCAGTAGGGGGAACATGCGCACAACGACCAGGTAGGGGAGGGGGGGAATTGGCATAGCGACTAAATTGGGATGGGGAGAAAAAGCAGTGAAAATCAGGCGGAGAAAAAAATAGAGGATTAAACACTGTACTCAAGTCTGAGGCGGTCGGGTGGCGTAGCGGAGATTGCGCTCATCACCAATGCAAGAGGCTGCGGTCTCGACTCCCGGAGTCAGCATTGCCTGCGGCTTGGGCCGATCGTCATACACAGTAAATTTCGCAGAGTACATTTTACTCAAACTGAGTCCATTTGAGCCCAAGTGAGTAAAATTGTACTCAGTTTGAGTTAAATGTACTCAGTTTGAGTAAAATTTACTCAACAAAATTGACTGTGTACTAACTCGTTTGGCTGAGTTAGCGGGAGGGAAGTCGTGGGTGGTAATCTGGCGTTGTGGACAGCGACGCCTACAGGTCAGGTCTGGGCGCCTGCTCAGCGAAAGGCAGGAAATGGTAAAGGCAGCGTGACCTCCCACGCGTTACACTTCGCCAATGAGAGTCCTCGCTGCCAGGTGAAAAGAGAGCCGCTGGCTGTCTCCACATGTGTCGGAGGAAGCATGTGGTAGACTTCAGGGTTCCCTTGTACCGACCAGTAGGGGGAACATGCGCACAACGACCAGGTAGGGGAGGGGGGGAATTGGCATAGCGACTAAATTGGGATGGGGAGAAAAAGCAGTGAAAATCAGGCGGAGAAAAAAATAGAGGATTAAACACTGTACTCAAGTCTGAACACTTTTAATTTTTTTGATCCACTTTTTCTCCTCCTGTTTTTCTGTGTTTTTCTCCCATCCCAATTAAGTCATGCCAATTCCCCCCTCCCCTTCCTGGTCGTTGCTTGCATGTGCCCCCCACTGGTCGGTCTAGGGAGGGTTGATAGATACTATCACATGTCCCCTCCGATACATGCAGAGTCAGCCAGCCACTTCTTTTCACCTGCCAGCGCGGACTCTCATTGGTGAGGTGTAACGTGTGGGAGGCTCACACTACCCTCACCATCTCCCTTCCTCGCTGTGCAGGTGCCCTGACCGACCTGTAGGAGTCGCTGTTTACAACGACCAGATTACCACCCACCGGCTTCCCTCCCGCTGACTCTGCCAATTGAGCCGGTATGACGGCCGGCCAAGCCGGAGGCAACGCTGACAGCCGGATTCGATACCAGTGTCTCTCGCGTTGGTGACGAGCGCTTAGTCCGCTGCGCCACCCAGCCGCCCAAGTCTGAACACTTTGATGAACATTGTTACTCAGCTGATAGAGTTGTACCCTTCCTACTGACTTGTCGTACAAAACTTGTAAGTCGCTTTGGATAAAAGCGTTCAGCTAAATTACAAAATGTTAAATGGAAATGTGGGGGGCATTTTCCTGGCATGGTCTGGGTCCACCTGTCCTCTTAGAGGGCAGGGTCTCTGCAGATCAACACAAAGTAGTTATTCCGAGTTCCTTTATGCTGCAACGAAAACATTTCTATCCTGATGGGCGTGGTCTCTTCCAGGATGTCGACGCCCCCAGAACACTAACCCTAACCCATCCACAGGACACTAACCATAACCCGTCTACAGAACACTAACCATAACCCGTCCATAGGACACTAACCATAACCCGTCTACAGAACACTAACCATAACCCGTCCATAGGACACTAACCATAACCAGTCCACAGGACACTAACCATAACCAGTCCACAGGACACTAACCATAACCCACTAACCATAACCCGTCCACAGGACACTAACCATAACCAGTCCACAGGACACTAACCATAACCAGTCCACAGGACACTAACCATAACCCGTCCACAGGACACTAAGTATGTCAGTCTGTTGACACAGTGAGAACATGCTTCAGTCTGTTGACACAGTGAGAACATGCTTCAGTCTGTTGACACAGTGAGAACATGCTTCAGTCTGTTGACACAGTGAGAACATGCTTCAGTCTGTTGACACAGTGAGAACATGCTTCAGTCTGTTGACACAGTGAGAACGTGCTTCAGTCTGTTGACACAGTGAGAACATGCTTCAGTCTGTTGACACAGTGAGAACATGCTTCAGTCCATGTTGACACAGTGAGAACATGCTTCAGTCCGTTGACACAGTGAGAACATGTGAAAGAAGCTTGTCCATGCCTTTGTCTCCTCAAGACTGGACTACTGTAACGGATTCTTTGTCGGGATTCCTGGCAAGAGCATCCAAAAGCTGCAATACATCCAAAACAGCGCTACCAGGATCCTGATGAGAGTCTGTAAACACGAGCACATAACCCCCATCCTCCGCTCACTACATTGGCTCCCCGTCTCATCCCGGATCAACTACAAAATCCTGCTGCTCACCCATAACTGCATAAACGGACACGCACCCAGTGGTGCAGTCGTAATATGGGAACTGGTAACACGCCACGCACGCGCACAACGAATGGATAGAGCGCATCTTTGTGCGCGCATACTTCTGCCTCAGTGATCATCTAGTAACACGGCGTGTAACCGCGTGTGACCACGACTGCACCACTGCATGCAC
>NC_140174.1:12336608-12347850 GCF_963971535.1 Notolepis coatsorum
TTGTCTTTCTCCTGTGTGTGTGTGTGTGTGTGTGTGTGTGTGTGTGTGTGTGTGTGTGTGTGTGTGTGTGTGTGTGTGTGTGTGTGTGTGTGTGTGTGTGTGTGTGTGTGTGTGTGTGTGTGTGTGTGTGTGTGTGTGTGTGTGTGTGTGTGTGTGTGTGTGTGTGTGTGTGTGTGTGTGTGTGTGTGTGTGTGTGACGGAAGTGCCTGCTGAATGGAGATTCTGCAGAATTGTTTATTTCTGAGTCTGGCCTCCCATGTATTTCTGAATGCTCTCAGTGTGTGTGTGAGTGTGTGCATGTTTGTGTGTGTGTGTGTGTGTGTGTGTGTGTGTGCATGTTTGTGTGTGTGTATGTGCGTGCATGTGCACGTAGCTGTGTGTGTGTATGGATCCCTATCACTCAGACGTTGTGGGTGTATCATTCTTTTTTTTTGAGTCATGGTTTCTAAAAGCACATCCTTTTCATTCACCAAGCTTCCTTTGAAAAGCTACGTTGTCATTATGTCATCTGTACCTCCATATCATAGCATGTAGTGGTTTATCTGTACCTTCTTGTCATAGAATATATTTAGTAGTGCTGTCAGGCGATTACATTTTTTTATCTAATTAATTACAGGATTTGTAATTAATTAATCTAATTAATCGCATTTTAATCGCATAACCATTTAGGCCTGATATTCTATATTCTATAATCATATTTCAAATGGCATGTGTCCGGATGGCAGAATTCAGTACTGTATCTACAAAACATTCTGTTTAATCATCTTCCATTCATTAATTTGCTTAGATTTGTCAGGTCTGGTCAATTTTAGCATGGTGTTATTCACAGTCAAAGATAAAAATCTTTTATTGATATTCTCATTTGGTTCATTACTATTTACTCAAGCCTAGTAACAGACACAGTATTTCTGACACTGGGAATGCGTTCCCTGAGATCCATAGATGTCCCTAGAATCAGATACCAAGAACATGCAAATGGACCATATTAAAAGAAAAAGTCTGTAAATGTGTATTCTATGTTCTTATGGAATGAATGAGATTTAAAAATTAAAAAATCATATTTATTTTATACATTTTGAGTTAATTTTCATAACGTGATAATTAGCTGTGTAATTAATTAATCTAATTAACGCGATAAACTGACAGCCCTAATATTTAGTGGTATATCTATCTTCATATAATATCATGTAGTGCTATATCTGCACCTCCATATCATATCATAGCATGTAGTGGTATTTAATATCATAGCATGTAGTGGTATATCTATACCTTAATATCATAGCATGTAGTGGTATATCTATCTTCATATCATAGAATATATTTAGTGGTATATCTATCTTAATATCATAGCATGTAGTGGTATATCTATCTTCATATCATAGAATATATTTAGTGGTATATCTATCTTCATATCATAGAATATATTTAGTGGTATATCTATCTTCATATCATAGAATATATCTAGTGGTATATCTATCTTCATATCATAGAATATATTTAGTGGTATATCTATCTTCATATCATAGCATGTAGTGGTATATCTATCTTCATATCATAGAATATATTTAGTGGTATATCTATCTTCATATCACAGAATATATTTAGTGGTATATCTATCTTCATATCATAGAATATATTTAGTGGTATATCTATCTTCATATCACAGAATATATTTAGTGGTATATCTATCTTCATATCACAGAATATATCTAGTGGTATATCTATCTTCATATCATAGAATATATTTAGTGGTATATCTATCTTCATATCATAGCATGTAGTGGTATATCTATCTTCATATCACAGAATATATTAGTGGTATATCTATCTTCATATCACAGAATATATTTAGTGGTATATCTATCTTCATATCATAGCATGTAGTGGTATATCTATCTTCATATCATAGAATATATTTAGTGGTATATCTATCTTCATATCACAGAATATATTAGTGGTATATCTATCTTCATATCATAGCATGTAGTGGTATATCTATCTTCATATCACAGAATATATTAGTGGTATATCTATCTTCATATCATAGCATGTAGTGGTATATCTATCTTCATATCACAGAATATATTAGTGGTATATCTATCTTCATATCATAGCATGTAGTGGTATATCTATCTTCATATCATAGCATGTAGTGGTATATCTATCTTCATATCATAGAATATATTTAGTGGTATCTCTATCTTCATATCATAGAATATATTTAGTGGTATATCTATCTTCACATCAGTGTAAATGTGTATCTGAATGATATTCTGAAAAAATAATGGTTGTTCCTTTTCTTCTGGTGCTTCATTATTAGATATACAAGTAATTGTGTGCGTGTGCGTGTGCCTCTGTGTGTCTGTGTGTTTGCACTTATATATGTATATGCATATTATAATGTGCGTTGACCGTGTGCATGATTTCCAACATGTGAGTGTTTACGTCATAGTGGCTGATTGGTGTGGGAGGACAGCATCTCAATTATCCCTCCATGGAGAGAGTATCCCTACAGTGTGTCAAGTACTATGTGCGGGGGGGGGGGGGGGGTAATGGTTCCCACATAGCCAGTGAGTGTGTGTGTGTGTGTGTGTGTGTGTGTGTGTGCGTGTGTGTGTGTGTGTGTGTGTGTGTGTGTGTGTGTGTGTGTGTGTGTTTGTACACATGGTTAAAAAGCAGGCTCTCTCTCCCTCAGTAATTGTGGATGGAGGATGGATGACTCAGGAGGCTCCATAACAACGCCGCTCTCTGATAGGCTCAGTGCTCGGCGGAGAGTGTGTCCTCCTGGCCAATAGAGATTTTAACTGGGGGACATTTTTGGACATATATGGCCACATAGGCGACACGGACCGATCGGCGCGGCCGTGCCGGGGAGAGAGAGAGCCGTCTGAGCGGCTCCGCGCCGCATGAGGAGAGGGACTCCTCGGCAGGTTATACGGTGCGGCTATAGCAACCCCCCGGTCACCTTGAGGCACCGTGCCGGCTGAGCCCCCCCCCCCGCCACCCCCCCCTTTAACTCGTTCCCCCAGGAAGTGGACGGACGGACAGTGGGGCTGCTCGATGATTACGGCGGAAGTCCCAATTGTGAATATTTTCGATTGCTATTGAAATCACGAGGCTGTCGTCTTCTACGAGTTACCAAAGACGTTTCAAAATAACCGGAGAAACGCGCTCCCTCCTCCCTCTCGACACCAGCTGAGACTACTGTTTGGGCTTTGGGGCGTGGGGGGGGGGGGGGGGGGGGTGAAGCTTTAAAGGAAGCCGAGGTCGTAATTGAAATCGAAAAAACTGGATTAATCGGCCAGCGATGTCGGCGGGAGCCTGGTGAATACGTCCTCCCACACTCCACGTAGCTCCTCCCACAATCCATGTAGCCCCTCCCACACTCCACATAGCTCCTCCCACACTCCACCTAGCTCCTCCCACACTCCGCCTAGCGCCTCCCACACTCCACCTAGCTCATTTCACACTCCACTTAGCTCCTCCCATAGTCCACCTAGCTCCTCCCACACTTCACATATCTCCTCCCATAGTTCACCTAGCTCCTCCCACACTTCACATAGCTCCTCCCATAGTCCACCTAGCTCCTCCCACACTTCACCTAGCTCCTCCCATAGTCCACCTAGCTCCTCCCACACTCCACGTAGCTCATTGATCCTCGGGAGAGAGAGAGAGAGAGAGAGAGAGAGAGAGGGAATGGAGCGAGATGGAGGACAGCGTGAGAGAGAGAGAAAGAGAGGGAGCGAGAGAGAAAGAGAGGGAGAGAGAGAGAAAGGAATGAGGTGTGAAGAGCAGATGGAGGGAAGGCGGCCGTGCGTCGGTGAAACAGTAACGTTGACGGAGGAACCCACGAGGGACGGACCTCGGGGGGGGGGGGGGGGGGGGGGGGGGGGGGTGCGAAACTAGCGATCGTCTGTTCGGCGCTAAAAAAAAAGTTGTGTTTCACATTGCGGAGGTCTGGACCAAAACACCGGCGACTCGGACTCTCCTCTCACAGAATAATGAGCTCTGAAGCGGCTCTGTTGACTCGCTGCAGCGTAGGGGGTTCACACACCGGAAGAAGGGACTGTGGTGCTGCAGCGTAGGGGGTTCACACACCGGAAGAAGGGACTGTGGTGCTGCAGCGTAGGGGGTTCACACACCGGAAGAAGGGACTGTGGTGCTGCAGCGTAGGGGGTTCACACACCGGAAGAAGGGACTGTGGTGCTGCAGCGTAGGGGGTTCACACACCGGAAGAAGGGACTGTGCTGCCGCAGCGTAGGGGGTTCACACACCGGAAGAAGGGACTGTGGTGCTGCAGCGTAGGGGGTTCACACGCCGGAAGAAGGGACTGTGGTGCTGCAGCGTAGGGGGTTCACACACCGGAAGAAGGGACTGTGGTGCTGCAGCGTAGGGGGTTCACACACCGGAAGAAGGGACTGTGGTGCTGCAGCGTAGGGGGTTCACACACCGGAAGAAGGGACTGTGGTGCTGCAGCGTAGGGGGTTCACACACCGGAAGAAGGGACTGTGGTGCTGCAGCGTAGGGGGTTCACACGCCGGAAGAAGGGACTGTGGTGCTGCAGTGTAGGGGGTTCACACGCCGGAAGAAGGGACTGTGGTGCTGCAGCGTAGGGGGTTCACACGCCGGAAGAAGGGACTGTGGCGCTGCAGCGTAGGGGGTTCACACGCCGGAAGAAGGGACTGTGGTGCTGCAGCGTAGGGGGTTCACACGCCGGAAGAAGGGACTGTGGTGCTGCAGCGTAGGGGGTTCACACACCGGAAGAAGGGACTGTGCTGCTGCAGCGTAGGGGGTTCACACGCCGGAAGAAGGGACTGTGGTGCCGCAGCGTAGGGGGGTTCACACACCGGAAGAAGGGACTGTGGTGCTGCAGCGTAGGGGGTTCACACGCCGGAAGAAGGGACTGTGGTGCTGCAGCGTAGGGGGTTCACACGCCGGAAGAAGGGACTGTGGTGCTGCAGCGTAGGGGGTTCACACGCCGGAAGAAGGGACTGTGGTGCTGCAGCGTAGGGGGTTCACACACCGGAAGAAGGGACTGTGGTGCTGCAGCGTAGGGGGTTCACACACCGGAAGAAGGGACTGTGGTGCCGCAGCGTAGGGGGTTCACACGCCGGAAGAAGGGACTGTGGTGCCGCAGCGTAGGGCGGAAGGGACGGTCGGCACTCGGCACCCAGGCTGGCGGAACAGTAACTGGACTGTGCATTTATGGGCTGCAGGGGCGACAGTGGCTCAGGAGGTAGAGCGGTCGTCTGGTAATCATGGAGCTTCCCGGTTCGATTCCGGCTCCCCCCCTGGGGGCAGCGTGTCGAAGTGTCCTTGACTTAACTCCCTAACTGCTCCCGATGAGCGGGTTGGGCATCTTGCGCGGTCGGTCGCCTCCGCCGTCGGTGTGTGAATGTGTGAGTGAGTGGGTGAATGTGAGGAAGAAATTGTAAAGTGCTTTGGATACATTTTTATGTATTTATTATTTTTATATATAGCACTTTTATTAACTTATGCCTCACATTCACCCCGTTGACTCACACATTCACACACCGACGGCGGAGGCGACCGACCGTGCAAGATGCCCAACCTGCTCATCGGGAGCAGTTAGGGGTTAAGTGTCTTGCTCAAGGACACTTTGACACGCTGCCCCCAGGGGGGGAGCCGGAATCGAACCGGGAACCTACCAGACGACCGCTGTACCTCCTGAGCCACTGTCGCACCCGTAAAATAAATAATAGCGTAATAATTGTCCATCCGCACTGCGGTGTGAGGTCGGGATATATCGACGCTGACAGACACGGTCGGTCGTGTTTGTAAATTCTACACCCGGTGCATTATTAACGGTCCTGTGAGCGCTCCTGTGTGTCTATTATACCCTGCGGTCACAGTTCAACCACACCGGGCCAATCAGAGGCTCCGGTTTGCACGGTGGAGACTTGCACGGTGTCAGTTTGAGTTCAGCCGACAAATCACAGAGGGGAGAAAAATGCCCTCAATTCCTCTTCAGATCACGACTCGCTTCGTTTTCATTTCAAACCTTTATTTCAACTCGTGAGTAGGGTTGGGTACCTTTCACTGTGAATCGATACCGGTACCCAACGGTACCTTTTTTCGGTACTTTCATCTCTAAAATTGGCACTCAGTTGTAAGAAATTCCAAACTTTTTTTTTGAGCAAGGTTTTTTTATTTGAAAATTTTGTTTTTTTTACAGGCGTTCCCACATGGGCCAAAAGAAAAGACAAATAAAATAAGGCCCTCCCTCCCTCCCTCCCCCCACCCCTATACCAGACAAAATCATTCTACAATATCTTAGATCGTTTATTAATCATTGTTTTTCCTTTTAGCTTTTAAATCACCCGACAGCAGTCACATATCTCTTGCATTCTGCAGATAGAGAAGAAGATAAGTAAGAACATAATAGAAAAAATAAACAATAACAAGCTGAGAGACCAGGAAGGCCAGTCAGATCGCCTCTGTCACATTATCCGCTTCCATACCCTCAAAGAAAGTTAGGAAAGGATCCCAAATATAGAAATTCCAAACTTAAAATAATTTATTATCATTATTATTTATTTAGAACAATTTGTTAATATATACTGTATATAATATATAATATTGCAGCGAGCGTTGTCTACATCTAGCTTTGTAAAGTGTAACAACACTTGCAACCGTTTTTGGCTTGCCATTGTGGTAAGTGTGTATTGTGCGCGTGAACATTGACGTGAACGTGCGACACACTTCATAGGTTTCGTTTTGCGGTAAACGAAACGTCGACGTCATCGGACTTTAAAAAATATTGAACATTTTATAAATGATTATTATTATAATTTTATTTTTACAGTACCGAAATGTGGCACTGGCGGATCTCACGTGAATCGGTACACGGTAGTACCGACGTGATTCGGTCGTCGTTACCCTTCATTCGGTTCGGTTCGGTACCCATCCCTACCCGTGAGACACCGAGGTGACCCTCGTTTACAGCGACCACCAGGCTTTTACTAAAACAAGACACCGTTATGCAGCGGTTTCGTACATAATACACGATAAATAAGAATAAACAATAAAAAGATCTGCTAAGACAGTTACAAGTCGACACACGGTGGTCAGAGATCATACTTTTAAACGCAGCGAGAGAAGGAAGAACCTTCAGCTTCAGAGTCAGTCGGAGGGCGTTCCAGGTGTTGGAAGAACCTTCAGCTTCAGAGTCAGTCGGAGGGCGTTCCAGGTGTTGGAAGAACCTTCAGCTTCAGACTCAGTCGGAGGGCGTTGCAGGTGTTGGAAGAACCTTCAGCTTCAGAGTCAGTCGGAGGGCGTTCCAGGTGTTGGAAGAACCTTCAGCTTCAGAGTCAGTCGGAGGGCGTTCCAAGTGTTGGAAGAACCTTCAGCCTCAGAGTCAGTCGGAGGGCGTTCCAAGTGTTGGAAGAACATTCAGCTTCAGAGTCAGTCGGAGGGCGTTGCAGGTGTTGGAAGAACCTTCAGCTTCAGAGTCAGTCGGAGGGCGTTCCAGGTGTTGGAAGAACCTTCAGCCTCAGAGTCAGTCGGAGGGCGTTGCAGGTGTTGGAAGAACCTTCAGCTTCAGAGTCAGTCGGAGGGCGTTCCAAGTGTTGGAAGAACCTTCAGCCTCAGAGTCAGTCGGAGGGCGTTGCAGGTGTTGGAAGAACCTTCAGCCTCAGAGTCAGTCGGAGGGCGTTCCAGGTAGGGCTGGGCGATATGACCAAAAACGTTATCGCGATAAAATTATAAAATTATTTTCATATAATTTGATATCGATAATTATCGTCGATATAATGTCTGTCAAGTTTAATTAACTTCTAATATGCTGCTGCGAATGTCTCAAGTCGAGTTGATGTCGTCATCAGTCCTCGCACGTTAGCAGTTAGCCGACAAGCGGAGTATCTCATGACAATAAATATGACACTAAAATACTCTCTTCCGCCACAATATATTGAAACGACGTCCACTCCCACACTACTATAAACGTGGCCTCAGAATTCAAAACACACACATACTCGGCACGTAAATATATAAAACAGTGCCGTGCAAGCTAGTTAACCTAGCCAGCCTGTTGCTTCTACGCGGTGTATTCCATGACAATGTGCTAAATATCACACTAAAATACTCTCTTCCGCCACAATATATTGAAACGACTACCACTGTATACCCCCACTACTATAAACGTGGCCTCAGAATTCACCACACACACATACTCGGCACGTAAATATATAAAACAACGCCGTGCAAGCTAATTAGCCTAGCAAGCCTTGTTGTTGAGTGAGTCCTACCGCTCTGGGTCTCCTTCCGGGTCTCCGTCGATCTCGGCCATCTCCTTCACTGATTGGTTGTTAGCTGTTGTGCGTAGCACGTCATCACGTAAGGTTGGTTGTTGTTAGTGAGTGTGCTGAGCCGAGGCTGAATGGAGCCAAGCTTGGAAAATCGATATATCGAAACTTTGCGACCACGTTTCATGTTTATTTCGAGGAAATAATTTATCACGATAGTTATCGTTATCGTTTTATCGCCCAGCCCTAGTTCCAGGTGTTGGAAGAACCTTCAGCTTCAGAGTCAGTCGGAGGCGTTCCAGGTGTTGGAAGAACCTTCAGCTTCAGAGTCAGTCGGAGGGCGTTGCAGGTGTTGGAAGAACCTTCAGCTTCAGAGTCAGTCGGAGGGCGTTCCAGGTGTTGGAAGAACCTTCAGCTTCAGAGTCAGTCGGAGGGCGTTCCAAGTGTTGGAAGAACCTTCAGCTTCAGAGTCAGTCGGAGGGCGTTCCAGGTGTTGGAAGAACCTTCAGCTTCAGAGTCAGTCGGAGGGTGTTCCAGGTGTTGGAAGAACCTTCAGCTTCAGAGTCAGTCGGAGGGCGTTCCAGGTGTTGGAAGAACCTTCAGCTTCAGAGTCAGTCGGAGGGCGTTCCAGGTGTTGGAAGAACCTTCAGCTTCAGAGTCAGTCGGAGGGCGTTCCAGGTGTTGGAAGAACCTTCAGCTTCAGAGTCAGTCGGAGGGCGTTGCAGGTGTTGGAAGAACCTTCAGCTTCAGAGTCAGTCGGAGGGCGTTCCAGGTGTTGGAAGAACCTTCAGCTTCAGAGTCAGTCGGAGGGCGTTCCAGGTGTTGGAAGAACCTTCAGCTTCAGAGTCAGTCGGAGGGCGTTCCAGGTGTTGGAAGAACCTTCAGCTTCAGAGTCAGTCGGAGGGCGTTCCAGGTGTTGGAAGAACCTTCAGCTTCAGAGTCAGTCGGAGGGCGTTCCAGGTGTTGGAAGAACCTTCAGCTTCAGAGTCAGTCGGAGGGCGTTCCAGGTGTTGGAAGAACCTTCAGAGTCAGTCAGAGGGCGTTCCAGGTGTTGGAAGAACCTTCAGCTTCAGAGTCAGTCGGAGGGCGTTCCAGGTGTTGGAAGAACCTTCAGCTTCAGAGTCAGTCGGAGGGCGTTCCAGGTGTTGGAAGAACCTTCAGCTTCAGAGTCAGTCGGAGGGCGTTCCAGGTGTTGGAAGAACCTTCAGCTTCAGAGTCAGTCGGAGGGCGTTCCAGGTGTTGGAAGAACCTCCAGCTTCAGAGTCAGTCGGAGGGCGTTGCAGGTGTTGGAAGAACCTTCAGCTTCAGAGTCAGTCGGAGGGCGTTGCAGGTGTTGGAAGAACCTTCAGCTTCAGAGTCAGTCGGAGGGCGTTCCAGGTGTTGGAAGAACCTTCAGCTTCAGAGTCAGTCGGAGGGCGTTGCAGGTGTTGGAAGAACCTTCAGCTTCAGAGTCAGTCGGAGGGCGTTGCAGGTGTTGGAAGAACCTTCAGCTTCAGAGTCAGTCGGAGGGCGTTCCAGGTGTTGGAAGAACCTTCAGCTTCAGAGTCAGTCGGAGGGCGTTGCAGGTGTTGGAAGAACCTTCAGCTTCAGAGTCAGTCGGAGGGTGTTGCAGGTGTTGGAAGAACCTTCAGCTTCAGAGTCAGTCGGAGGGCGTTCCAGGTGTTGGAAGAGCCTTCAGCTTCAGAGTCAGTCGGAGGGCATTCCAGGTGTTGGAAGCATCAAAGGGGAAAAAGGCAGTTAAGTTCAGAACAAACTGGAGGAACCCTAAGGACCAGGTGGTCATTTGAACGTGTACACGCCCCGGGCTTGGCTAACAGAACCGGGCTGCACGGAGCTTGTTGTTAAGTCCTGCAATTAGTAGCGAGGTGCGGTCCGGTTGCAGGGTCCGGTTTCAGGGTCTGGTTGCAGGGTGAGGTTGCAGGGTCAGGTTGCAGGGTCTGGTTGCAGGGTCTGGTTGCAGGGTCAGGTTGCAGGGTCCGGTTGCAGGGTGAGGTTGCAGGGTCAGGTTGCAGGGTCAGGTTGCAGGGTCTGGTTGCAGGGTCAGGTTGCAGGGTCAGGTTGCAGGGTCAGGTTGCAGGGTCAGGTTGCAGGGTCAGGTTGCAGGGTCTGGTTGCAGGGTGAGGTTGCAGGGTCAGGTTGCAGGGTCTGGTTGCAGGGTCAGGTTGCAGGGTCAGGTTGCAGGGTCCGGTTGCAGGGTCTGGTTGCAGTGTCCAGTTGCAGGGTCAGGTTGCAGGGCCCGGTTGCAGGGTCTGGTTGCAGGGTCTGGTTGCAGGGTGAGGTTGCAGGGTCCAGTTGCAGGGTGAGGTTGCAGGGTCCGGTTGCAGGGTGAGGTTGCAGGGTCCGGTTGCAGGGTCTGGTTGCAGGGTGAGGTTGCAGGGTCTGGTTACAGGGTGAGGTTGCAGGGTCAGGTTGCAGGGTCTGGTTGCAGGGTCTGGTTGCAGGGTGAGGTTGCAGGGTCTGGTTGCAGGGTGAGGTTGCAGGGTCTGGTTGCAGGGTCCAGTTGCAGGGTGAGGTTGTACACTCAGGCTGTGTGACTCAGGCCATGAATCTGACTCAGGGCTCCGGAGGCAGGAAGCAGCTTGATTTACTGGGCTAAGCGGTGCCACAACACGACCCCACCAGCTCACAACAACATGGCAGTGTCAATCAATGAACATCGTCATTGACTCCTGCGACCGCTGCCCCCCTCCTCCCAGATTACACAGGGGGGGAGTAGAGAGAGAGAGAAAGGAGGGGGCACGAGAGTAGAGAGAGAGAGGAGGGGGTAGAAAGAGAGGAAGGGGGGAAGACAGTAGAGAGAGGAGGGGAGAAAGAGAGTAGAGAGAGGGGAGGGGGGGAGAAAGAGAGGAGGGGGGAAAGAGGAGTGGGGGAGAAAGAGGAGGGGAGAGCGATACGGGAGCTGTTAGGGGGAGAGAGAGAGAGAGAGAGAGAGGGGGGAGGAGAGAGAGAGAGAGAGAGGGAGACGACAGTGAGAGAGA